>NC_135433.1:23294040-23436540 GCF_051991255.1 Vanacampus margaritifer
ACCGTAGTAACACATTCCATGAACCTAATCTGGTCGATCGCAGGTTTTTCACAATGAACCTCGAGGTTTTCTCTGTCCCCGCCTCCTTTCAGGTGACAAAAGTGCCGTATATACAGTACTGTACACGTAATCATTAGCAACACTTAACCATATTTACAATTTCATATGTACTATGGATGAAATAGTGAGTGACATGCAATGTTCGCCACCAGCACTCATTCATATTGAATGGAGAGCTCAGTCTCCTTCATTTGGCCACTTCTCCGAGTCAACGGCTGATCGTCCACACTCTCCCGTGTCCAAAGCCCGCCACTAACTGTCCATAGCCATTGCCTGCCTTGAGACTAGGACTAGGAATGGTCTTCATTTGCACAGGATATGCCTCGATTTGACAGTAAAAGCCCAAAAAACTAAACCGATCAAAGTGTAGTGCTTGGTAGGAAATGAGACTACTGTAAAGATGTTCACAGCCTTGAAAATGTCCACATGGTTGTCTTATCAGACACATAATGGAATTGAGCCGGCCGGGTTTTATCAGCCTGGGCCCTCACAGAGAATGAGGACATTGCTGTGTCTGTGTCTGGGGCCATCTGGTGATGCAACTTCCCATATGCAGATAACTAATAATGTTAAACGTGTGACCAAACACATACACGGGGTCTCCCATTTAGGACGGTTCCGTCATAGGAAGTTATGAATGTCACGCATTGTCCAGCAATGAGTGTTTTTCATACAAAAGTTTAGTAGAATTATGACTAGTACAGCACGTTAAGACAAATTCTACCAAATGTTGCTAGCAGCTTAAAAAATGGAAAACTCCACCAAACTCCATATTACAGTACATACAATATACACTGGCCTTCAATGCACCTTTCTCAACCCCATTCCCCCCCTCTGTCCATTCCTGTGGCCTCTCCACAGGCAGTGATGCAATCCTCCGACTCCCGCGTGCAATCGCAGCGCCCGGAAGTGGCGCGGCGAGCCAAGCAGAGGCGTCGCCGCAGCGCTCTCGCTAGGGAAGCAACAAGGAGGAGGCGGCGAGCGATAGAAGCGAGGCCAAAAGCACGTAAAACTGTCGGGAGCCGCTCGGATGGCAGGAAAGGGCGATAAAAGTTAACAGCTCACTTTTTATGACGAATTTAGGTAAACATGTTTTGTTTGCATGCAGGGTCTTTTTTTGTTGTTGTTTGTTTGTGTATCTCTATTGCAAATTTTCCTAAAGACTGTGCAAAATCAACACCCCCACCTCCTTGCTAGCCAGCTGCATCTGGTTTATTGGGGTTGCTGGATGAGGTCTGCGTTTCGGAAGTGAGCCTTTTTGGCTGCTCCTGCAGAGCCTGTTCTCACATTTTTTGATTTTGCAGGCTTTTACAAGCAAAGCAATTGACTGTATTAAGACTAAAACAGACCAATTTGCGGTTTCTAGAGCATTTTTGTAACTCATGCAACTACAAGATGATGGTATAATTTAGTGTTTAAATTGCATAGATTTATGTTTTGAGTTGGGATGGAAATTGCAGTACATTTTCTTGCTGAGCAGTGGGGGAAATCAACATTCCGTTGCTTGTTTTCCAATGTTATTTACCTGTCAAATGTAAACATCTCTGTCTTGATGTCTTAAAGGCCAGTTGGTTTCATATTATGCAAAATGTCGCTGCCCTGAAGAAGTTGTGCCAAAGTGTGGATGAAAATCAACCTCCCATAGCTGACGTCTTCTTTTAACAGCAACCTACTTGATACCAGAGGTGTGCATTCTGTCAATATTGACGGAAGGTCTGTCAATTCGTCAATGAAGGACGGCCAATTTGTTGACAATTAATGGCTGACAGGAAACTTCAAAAAATTGACGGACTACGCATTGCTAGAATCGGGTGTTCTCCGTCAATGTCATCATCAGTGACCAGGTCAGCACTGAAGGATCGGTCAATGACCCAATGCCCATTTCGCTCACGAACGATGAATGACGGAGCACTGACGGACGTCTTTTTCACTGATGTACTTTAGCTCTTTTACTGCCAAAGACGTTAAATGACGTTCTGCAAAAACCTACGGAGGAGCGCCAAAGACGTTAAAAGATGTCCTCCCATTTTTTTTTTTTTTTTTTTTGAAACGGGTGCTGGGAAGGCTTGCGGAGCTCTCCTGAAAGTTTTAAGCAGGTTTTTTGAGCCTAATGACTATTTTTGGCCCCTAGAGGGCAGCGATGACTCTCTTTTGACAAGATCGGGTGGGCGTCAGTAGAGGCGGAGCTAGAGCGTTGAGCAGGAGATCAGAATGGAAAACAAAGGAAAAATGGAGGCCGGTCGCGAGGAGCTAACGCCAGAGCCGTTTTTTTCAAAGACCAAAAGCATCGCTAAAAAAGCACATTGTTGATGACGATCATCATCATCGATAATGAAGATGATGGTGACTCCGTGGTTGGAAAGCATTGACGCGGCAGTAGAAGACGTTAGATGGAGCTAGATGGAGGAGGGAACGGGCAATGGCGAGCGTTTGCAAGCAGCTCTACACTTACAAGACAAAAGGCATCGACCAACGCTAAAAGAGTACATTGATGACGATGATGATGAAGGTGAATCCGAGCTTGACGGCGAAATTGGAACCGCTGACGCGGCGGCTATGACGGTGTCGTAACGCGGAGCGCAACCGAGCACACACAGGCGGACGTTCGATCGGACGACGGAGAGTGCCCCGAGTCCAATGCATATTCATCGGAGGAAGTGTGTACAGTCTGCTACTTGCTTTTTATTCCCCGGAAAAAAAGGCCGTCAAGAAAGTGTAACGTTTGCACGCAAAACGGACCAATGTGAAAGTGAAAGTAAACTGTTGTGCGAGTCCTGGCGTCTCCTTGCACGCAGGAGAGCGTTACAAAAGGAAAAACTGTATTTGAAACATCCACATAATTGTAAATAGTACCACAGTTGCACACATTTGTAAATAGTTTGCGAAATTGTTTTGTCAAATTGTTACACTGTTGAATGGAAATAAACGTATTTTGCAATCAAAAAACACTTTTTCATTGTTGGTGAAAGCGTTTTACAGAAGTAAAGCACTATTTAGGTGTTTGTGGCATCATTCATGGACAAAAAGAAGTGTACAATTCACTAGAGTGCATGAAATAACATCGTTTCACAAAAAGCTCTTTTTCTCCGTTTTTTGTTTCAAAAGAGAGAATTTCGGTGAAAGTAACCATTTTCTATTGTTGATTACTGAAGAACGGAATAAGGTAGAAACAAACTTTTTTTTCTGATGAAAGCTGAGAGTCCAATCTTTCATTTGGTAGTATGTGTGTTTCCATAGTCCAAACACAACATTTTCTGTGGACCTTGAAAGATCACTCAAAATGCTTAAATCGGCTGGCACTGGCGACAACCCGTTTTTGAAAACGTCTGGCAGTCAAAGAGTTAGAGTACATCCACTTCTTTCCTGAGACTGCAGGTAAACCACTCTTTTTCTCTTTTAGTAAACAAGTCAATATACACTTACCAGGTATGCTAGCTTACTTTCACACCGTTCTCTAAGCCTTCTGATAACTGGCCATGTTGTAGAGCTCAGGTGACGACAGGCCGCAATGATAATTTCCTTCTGTTGTAAATTCCTTTTGCTACATTTATACAAGCATTTGTGTACTACTCTGTTTATTTCACATCAGGCTTGATGTTAAACAGCTAAGGGTCCTTCAGTGCGTCATTTTAATTCAGGCAGGTTATTGAACAGCTAAGGGTCCTACAAAGGAAGTATAGAGTCTGTTGGCCTTGCGCAGCGGCAGTTACAACCATGTGCACATACTACTTGTATATGCGGCGATATTAGTGGAATAGTAACATGTCAAGCAGATTAAAGTGAGTGTTGAAGCTTTACAAATCAAACTTGAGCTATCATTGAAGCTGCATTCCTCCTTATGCTCACTCTTCGATTTGAGTGCTCGTGTAGATGAGGCGCTCCAGTGAAACGGACTGATGACTGACGGACTGTGCCCATGAAATTTACTGTCAGCCCTAAAATAGCGGCTGTAATTTAGCGCTGACTGAAGCCCGGTTAAAATAACGTTGACAGATTGATGGATTGACGATAACAGTTTGTTTCGTTTTGCAATAATTGTCAATTGACTATTGATGATTGACAAATGACGTATTCTCAATCTTCACTAATGTACACAACTCTTGTATGTAAATTCGATTTGATTTTATATTTCTTTCACTCGAATAAACACAATAAAAGTAAACAAAGAAACTCATACAAAGTGTTCTTTTCGAGGAGGGGCAGAAAGAAGCTAAAGCTTTTTAAATCAAACAGGGAAGCTCCACAATTGAGTTAATTCTCATAGTTCTCAATCTATGCGTGTGTTTTCAGCAGTTATTTTTAAATATGTAGAAAGCGTTTAGAAAAAAAATCTCTAAATTCACTTGACAGGGTCGTTAAAGACATTTTGGAAAATAGGGATAGTTTAGGGGAGACCCTTTTCTATTCCAGCATGACTCAAGTACAGGCCATCAAGTCATACTTGAATGATCCCATCAAAAAAAAACAAAAAAACATTGGGGCTGAATTAGAACATTCCCACAAATGGGATCCAAACTCCTTATTTTCCTTCAAAATGTTCTCTTGGGTAATACCCTTTGTCCATTTTGCATCGTTCATTGAGGCCAATGCAATTAGCGATAACATCTAACAAAATGCACTTCTTAAAGCGGGCGGGTAAAATGAAACCCTTCTGAGGTGAATGTCATGCATGGAGACACACAAACAAGCTCCACCGGCGTTATCATTAGAGACAAACTCCCCGACCCCCCTGAAGACGGCGTAAATGAGCATAAGGTCAGGTCAGGAATGCAAAGCACGGGCACCTGCCTCAACCTTTAAAATTCTTTCCACACACACACAAAAGCGCACAAACTAACAGCCGTATGTTAGGATTTAAGCATGGAAAGAGTTGCGCCTAGAACGAGAGACAGAGGTGTCTACAATAAACAGCTTCAAGCCCAAACTCCACCAATGGGATGTTCCATCAACACCACTTGGATTGGGAATCAATCCAGAAATCTGTCTTTTTTGCCCTCTCAAACTGAGGGCAGATTAATAGCGGTGACTGGAGTATGGAAAGTGAGGGATAAGAAGCAGCAATACTGCGGTTGTGTTTCACCGCTGACTGACTGCGGTGCTATTACACGTCTGTCACATGCCCAGCCATATTCTGTGGACAGTGGACAGCGCGCTGGCCTCATCTCGTGTTCGCAATCATTTCCAAGCATCGAGGTAGCGGCGCTCCAAGCAGCACTGGGAGGGAGGGGTGCTCCTGTCTCGCTGTCATTTCCTGCCTCCTTTCGTCTGCTCGCAACTCAGCAGGAGCTGCTTTCTGCCCTCCCCTTGTTCCAAACGCTGAGGTAATACGATCCCAAACGCAGATTTATGCAACACAGCCTCCGGGAGGCAGTGGGTGTGGCCTGTCTTTATTGCCACTCTGTGTTGCTGAGTTCGGTGTTGTAACTTCCTCCTGCATGGGCGCCACACCCTGGCTGGGTGACACCTGGGTACCAGTACATGGAGGGTGGGGGTAGAATTAGTAAAAAGAGGTGAGGTGTAGTATTTAGCTACAGGCAAATGTGTTGATTAATTATTGGATTAGTTCTATACAGTAAATAGGGACGGAACCCTGCCACAAATAGTGAGAAATTATCGTGTCTAAATACAGTGTATTTAAACCTTAAATATACAAAAATCTGTTTGCCCAAAATATGAATTTTTGTTAAACTCATCAAAATTGCCTTTAAAAATAAATAATAGGGGTGTGATTTGTGTAATTTGAATCAGAAATTGTTTTACTGCAAAGTTGCAAGTGCATTGGATAAAGATATTGAGATATGTATCAAATCATGTTTTACTGGGGAGGTATTTTTTTAAGAAAATGCCACATTTACAGTAGGGGTGGGAATCTTTGAACGTCTCACGATTCGATTCGATTCCGATTTTTGGGGGGTCTGCGATTCGATTCAGAATCGATTTTCGGCTGAGAACGATTTTTGATTGACAATGATTTGATTAACAATGATTTTAGCTTCAATCTATAGATGTTCAAGGAATTGTAATGATCTACTCCAGTCTGACTTGCTATTGCTAATTAGCGCGCTACTCGCTACTCGCGGCACTTTTAAGACTCAAAAGAACTGCTCCACACAGCAAAAAAACAACTTTTATTGGAATAAATTGATCGTGATTTTTTCCTTCTACTCTCTAATGTGGCTACAACTTAACAGTGTATTAGACCGCGTGGAACCACACTGCCCCTAAATGGCCAAATTGGGTACAACATGAACAGCGCTCCAAATAAAGGCACACACAGACACAGGCAAGACAGTATAAAATAATTTAAATAAAATCGATTCTGAATCGTACTAAAAGAGAATTGCGATTCTTATGAGAATCAATTTTTTGGCACACCCCTAATTTACAGCACTGACAAGTTCATGCTTATTGTATGACAAGAAACCCATTGCATCGTTCCCTCTCAAACTAAGCCCCGCCATATCAAATCAAATCATAATCCCACTGAATCAAACCAAATCGAATCATTCGACATTCAAATCGAATCCTATCGCACCACATGTATCAAAATAGATTTTGAATTGTCTTTTATTGAAAAGATGAAAAACCCTCGTCAGATGTATTGATTTCAGACTAAACACATTGGAAGTGTGTATGTAAGACTTTGTAACTTCCTCTACCAACACAGGCTAATCCTTGCTGCTCCCCAAAAGACAAAGATTGCCCCTGGGTTGAGGAATATCACTTCAACATAATTTCTTATTTACTGTACTCTGGCATCTTGTGGCATCTTATGCTGTTCCAAAAATTGTTAGATAGTTTTTAGTTCAGCTAACAGTTAGTGATTGATGCCACAGACAAAAATGTGGATAAGTCAATTTGTGAATAGCAAATGGCAGCTGGGCAGGGGTTTTCACAATACCGTTTCCTCAAGTAATGACCGTAGACACCTCCCAGTTTTTCAATCCATCCATTTCCTATAGTGCTTGTCCTCACTAGGGTCGCGGATGAGCTGGAACCTATCCCAGCTCCCTTTGGGTTACAGGCGCGGTACACTCCGGCTTTGACTGGTCGCCAGCCAATCGTAGGGCTCATATAGAAAAACAATCTTTCACAATTACAGTACATTCAATGAGCCTAACTTTCTTTTCTTTTTGGCATTCTGGGGGTAAGCCAGAGAAAACCCACACAAACAAAGGGAGAACATGCAAAAGCCGCACAGGAAGGCTGTTATTGATTTTGCCCGAGGACAAAATCATGATTATTATTTTTTATTTTTTGTAAAGAGTGAAGGATAGGTAAAAAAATAATAATTTAAAAAAAGGGTGGCAATGTGGAGGTTCACTGTACGGCTTTATCCTCCTTGCACCTGGGGGAAAATGGAAAACTTCCCCGTACCCATAGGCTCCACCTTCCACCACTATTACCTCATTTGATCCCCAAAAACGTATAAATATGTTCTATTTTAAATATTACCATGCTCCCAAAGACGTATTTATACATTTTTTGTTTTTTGTTTTTAATGCTAGAGCATACAGAAGGCTTTGGTTCAGCCTCTAAACTGAAATGAATGCTTGAAACAATGGTAGTTATTACAAAAAACGGCCAGCAGGTGGCAGCAGAGTATAAGAGATTAACCAAGGCCATGTTGCAAAAAGCTCTTTCCCCCATTGCTTTTAACAGATTTGTGAATAATGATGAAACTTAGCTATATCCTAATGCTAATTGCTGCAAAACGTAAACGGATAGAAATATACTTTTTTTTCCTGACGAAAGAAGAGACTCTAATCTTTCTTTTGGTAGGTTCCATGTTTTTATAGCAATAGAACACAATATTCTGTGGGCCTTGCAAAATCACTCAAAATCCAGTAAAACGTCCTGGAGCGAAGGGGATTGCTTCAATGAAAATGACTGAAAGTGAATGACTTTCTCAGCTCTCATCATTGCTGTCCACGCCGTTGCATCTCACCCCCCCTCGGGAAACATTCTAATCATTTCTCTGTGTGCAGCAGCGTGAGTGATGTCACGGAGCCACGTAGCATCTGCTCTTGTACACACGTCCATCAAGAGAGACACGACCTCACGCTGAACGGAAAGAGTTCACTTGTATTTCTTTTTCAGGTTTTTTTTTCCCTCCTGCATGCTTTCTGATCGGGCATTTTCTTCAGTTAAACTGTAACCACTAATCACCTCACAGACTTGCTGTTTCCTCCCTGGCGCAGACCATTCCCAAGTCCCCTAAGCGGGCGGGCGGGCGGGCTAAAGGGCCCTCTTCGGGGATATACTTTTATTAGCCACCTTGTGTGGTAGACACATAGAAAGAAGCAACACTTGAAAGCATGTGTGTTGATTTTTCACATTAAATGTGAACGACCCCAAACATGACAAGGCAAAATATGGCAAAGTGTGTTCCTACAGCGCACATGTGACCATATCTCCATCAACAATCAGGAATCTCCTCCACCAAACCAGATGTTGGCTGAGGCAGCTAAAATACAAATAAATAGTTGAACAATAAACAGAAGAAGATAGGCTTGTCTGGAAACACTTCTTGTCTATGGTATTGTGGTAAATCCATCCATCCATCCATCATCTACCGTTTATCGGGGGTCGGGTCGCGGGGGCAGCAACTTTAGCAGGGAAGCCCAGACTTCCCTCTCCCCAGCCACTTCAGCCAGCTCCTCCGACGGAATCCCAAGGCGTTCCAAGGCCAGCCGAGAGACGTAGTCTCTCCAGCGTGTCCTGGGTCGTTCCCGGGGCCTCCCACCGGTGGGACAACACCTCACCAGGGAGGCATCCAGAAGGCATCCGAACCAGATGCCGAGCCACCTCAACTGGTTCATATCAACACGGAGGAGTAGCGGCTCGACGCTGAGTCCCTCCCGGATGACCGAGCTTCTCACCCTATCTCTAAGGGAGAGCCCGGCTACCCAGCGGAGGAAACTCATTTCGGCCGCTTGTATCCGGGATCTTGTTCTTTCGGTCACGACCCACAGCTGGTGACCATAGGTGAGGGCAGGAACGTAGATCGACCGGTAAATCGAGAGCTTTGCCTTTCGGCTCAACGGACCGATGACTTGATCAAAATGTTTTACAAACACTCAACACAACCAGTTACTCCTCTATTTGCATCAACAACAGTGAGAGCGTGAAAGTCGCTTCCTAATTGGCTTCACATCATGATCACATCATCCGTAGCTTGGCTTGACCTCACACAAAGATTTGCTATCGTAAATACTGAGCAGGTTTACCATTAGTGATTATCAGCCCTGACCAAACAGAGAGGCTCCTAACACACAACGTACCACAGCATAATCGTTCAGGATCATCTTTTGGCGCCATCCGATAATTAAACTTTTGCCCATTTTGATTGGAAATGTGGAAAGTCACTCTTAACACAGCCCACACCACAAGGTAATCACTCAGGATAATCTTTGCGAAGACATTTGATAATCAGACCTTTGATGATTTAGGTAATGAGGAAAACAAAACACTCTTAACACATCACGAGATAAGCATTCAGAATAATTGTTTGAGGTATCCATCAACTGAACCTTTGCTACTTTTAAAAAGAAGTTTGGAAAAATCATTGTCAACACGCCACAAAATTATCACTGAGGATAATCTTATAAGACATCTTAAAAAAAGCTGATTTTGTTCAGATAAATGTCCAATCTTTTACCGATTGTCGGTATGCAGGTGCCCCTCCTTAGAGGCTCTCCACCAGTGATGTTTGAGGGGTCTGAAAGCACACATTTCCAAAATAAACAACTGTGCTCTAACGACCCCACCCTACCTCTTCGGAATTGTTTTCACGCTCTTTCTGCACTGTGTTGCTATCGTGAGAATGCCGACAAGATGCAGAGCATGTCAAGGGCAGGACACAATTAAAGAAAGCAATGTGAAGCAGAAAGAGGCGGTGGAAAGTCCTGGGTTGCTTTCCACCCTAAATGCACCATACAGATGATGATGATGATGATGATGGAGGAAGGGGCCTGTACTGTAACAGAGTCCAGTGGAGACACACAGCTGGTTTGTATTATTTACTGACATGGCCGACACCCTGCCTTCTCAGTTGTACCCTCCACGCTGGACGTACGTGTGCATGCCCAGAAGTAGTGTTGTGCCGATACCGTTTTTTGGCCCCCCATACCGATTCCGATACCCAGCTTTGCAGTATCTGTCGATACCATACCGATTCTTAAGTTGTTTTTTTCTCAACATGAAAAAGCTGTCCTGCCATTGGTTCAGAGCATTCAAGGGCCAATAGGATATCTTAGCTCGGCATGCAGTGAACACGTCACACATCAGTGCATGTCGTGCATGAGCAAGACACAAGATGCTGCATCCAAAGTCCTATATTAGCGTCAGAATTAATGGTATCGGCGTGTTACTTGTTAGTACTCACCGTTAGCACTGTTTTAATGCAGTATCGGGGCTTCTGCCGATACCAGTATCGGTATCGGAACAACACAACCGAGAAAAGAGGGATTGATCCTGTTGTTTTGGTTTTGTATATTTTAACAGAAGAGGGAGAATTTGCATAGGGCACAAAAAAAAGCTCTCAAGTCTGAGCTTGGGCCTGGCTCGCTGTCTGGGCAAATCCAGTCCTGTTAACTCCTCCAGATGACATCCACCCCCCTACCAGCACTCTCCCGCCATCCCCGCCTTACTTTTAACTCTGCCCCCCACCACCATCACCGTCCCGTCCCTCCCTCACACTTTCCATGAGTCTCCCCTAGCCTCATAGACGACATGACATTTTCATTATATAAGACTTGATCATATGCATTCAGAGAGAGAGAGAAAGGGAGAGAGTTGGCTTTTCGTGTTCTGGAGACGTGTCTGCGCTAATTTAATGCATGTGTAGCCCGGCTGTTTTCTTCAAATGGGGGAAAGCTGTTGTGATGTTACAGTCAGAAGTTTGAACCTTGGATTCGCACTATCCTATAAGACACTACTAGTGGAATATCCTTGAGATTATGTACATGTATTTGGATGTTTGCAAAAAATACGCCTCTAAGGCACACCGAGTGATGTTGTCAAGTGAATGAACTGGGCAATCGTGCAAAAAAAATGCATTCAAGAGAGTCACTCAATGGCCAGCATCTTTGTGGAATTTTTCTAAAATAAATAAATAAACATAGAATGACTACTTCAAACATATGTAAAATCATCCATAACATGTAAAATCACACACACACAAACAATTGTTTCTAAAAGTACATGACCTATAGTACTGCCCTTCTCACCCAATAATGTTCCATTTGTTATTTAAGTTGTTTTAGGGCAACTGACACCATTTGGAACGTCATGGTAATTTTGACGCGTCTACTCGGAGAACCTTTCGCTTCAACAGCAGGTACAAGTGTGTTAATGGAGATGTTTAGCCGAAAATTGTCAGATGATTGGAGAAGGGGTCCAGTTTTACTCTAATTTGAAGGCGATTTGTTGTTGTTTTTAAACAAACGTGTCGTTTTTATTGGGTATTTTGGCAACAAGAGAGACTCCATGCTTTTGAACAAATTATAAGATCGTAAATCTAGTTCAGTATTATTGTAAAATGCAATATAAATATTGTATATATCAAATTTCCAATTGCAGCAAAACTAGTGGCTGACAACTGGCAACTCATGAAAACTAGTAGCAGAACCTCGCACGCTGCCTGACAGGTCAGCGACATTTGGTCACGTGACAAACCCACACAAGCACAGGGAGAACATGCAAACTCCCTACCAGAAGCCAAAAGCAAAGCTTCAGACCCCGAACCTTAGAACTGTTAGGCAGACATGTTAACCACCAAGTAAAAACAAGTCATAATTGTATTTATCTCAGTTCAGAGATCTTACCGATGTAACGGCTCAGCCCCTTCAAATGCCATTTCTAACCAAAATAGCAGCACCTACCTAAGCCAGAAATAACAAGTAGCACTCCAATAGACTCTGACGTGGTCGGGCGAGCCCAAATTCTAATCCAGAACTGGACTGTGAGGCTGATTTGCTATCCACGTAGCTCACCGTGCTGCCCAGTATTTGAATAAACGTCACTGAACGGTTCAGTCACTCTCAGTGAGCTCAGCTATCAATTCATTGATTCTAATTGCCGACAATGAGCTGACTTTGGGCACCAATTAAGCCCATGCGTAATTGCATTTGTCCTTTTTTGCATCCATTAGCGCTCTCTGTCTTCACAGTTTTAAAAAAAATTACTTCATTCCTACACTGACTGATATTCACAAGTTGACGGCAAAGTGCTACTGCATTTTGCAGCAACAACCCAACTCTCCGGCGCCATCTCAAATTGGCCTCCATCTGGCCCTTGGCTTCTGCCTCTCTTGCCGGTTCTTGGATGGAGACCGTAACAGATCGAGAGGCATCAGGAAGTTGCCGAGAAAGAGTGAAAGGATCAATTAGTTGATGCGTTGATTGTTCAGAATTCTGTTGAGTGGGCGGAATTGATTAAGGGGATCCTGGCGCTGTCCGCTAATTTGCATAGCCACAAAAGAATAAATGGTCACATTTGCTGTCGTATTATATATATATATATATATATATAATTTTTTACTTAATTTTTACTTTACAGAGTTGCCGGCCGCATCAAATCTTTTTTCTTTTTTACAGTATGCTTATTTATTGTAATGCTCTTGCTAGTGGGAAAGCAGAGCCACAGTCTGTGATGCACAATTTAGCCGCTTATTAAAAGAATACAGTAAAACACATCAACTGAGCACACACTTACTGCTGTGAACCACAGCTCACGCTCAGACACTCACACGCAGACTCGCCAATGTCACACTGCCCCGCCGCTTAAAGGCAAATACACATACACAGATTCTACAATACGTAAAGTATTTTGTAAACATTTAATCCATGTAATTAGTTTTTGATATGAAGACATTTAGATATTTAAAAGAGTGTTTGAGGATTAAAACTATTGGGGAAAACATTTTTTTTTTTTATACAGTGTCTAATTAAATTGAGACTTAGGCCTATTGTGGATGTTAATGGTGTCATTATGAACCTTGAAACAACTGATACACGTGGCGCAACAACCCATACAAACACAGCATCCAATAATACTCACAGGATTTATGGAACTATTCAAAAAATATGATCTAACATGAAAGTGTTCGTACATCCGAAACGTTCACAACGTGAATGTTCATAACTTAGTCTTAGTGACAATAGTGGTTTTCTTACAAAATGTGCTATTTTCGTTTTGTTTGGGCATTTTTTGGTGACATTTGCTACTGAATTCTCACATGCTCTCATTGCAGTCCGCCTCACTCACTGATCGCTGTAATCCGGCCTCCCCTGCTGCCAGTTTGCCTTTCAGCTCGAACATAATCCGCTGTTGCTGCTATGGAACCCCGCTGCGATATTTAATTCTACACTCTGACGCACTTTGGGTAGCACTCACTCCTTTCGGGCGTTTTCATAAAAGCCATGTTGTTTTAACGCCGACTTACTCGATGCAAAGCGCAAGAATGAAACGAGAACGCCTCTGTTAGTTACATCACATGCGGTTTTCACTTTTATTAGCCTGGCCCAAGCGCGAGAGAGCGCTCCGCGGGTTGCCAGCACGCCGCTAACACATAGCTCGCGGTCGCTCTCTGACGCAGGAGTATGCCATTAGAGCCCACCTTTTCCACCATAAAGCTGTTGGGGTATCCAAGGGGTGTGATGTCACACACTTGTGGCATGGCGGCGAGATCTCAATAAGAGAAGGTGGAGAGAGGTTTGAAACGTGCTTCTTGGTGCTAAAATTGGACTTTTAAAGGTTAATCATATTTTTTGCCAATTTGCTTAAGTTATATAAAGTTTTGTCAGAGCGATATTTAGAATATGCCACAAGGTATGATCATAAGAAATTTGTACTCAACACACAGTACTTTATAAAATCATACAGCAATGGTTGAATAGTTTGTGAATCATGACCTCAAATGTTTATTGCCGATTGATATTGTGACTCCTTATGGTGTGCGGAACTTGCCCACCAGGGGGCAGTGTAATAAAGCCATTTATAATACACGGAGAAGACTTTCACAACTAAGTGACTCAGTACGCTGCAGTAATATCAGTCGTTTTTTTGCAGAGGATAAAGAATACAGTATATGCCTTTGAGGATTGTAATATTGCCGTGCTGCTGCATCGCTTGTGTTCAAATATCCGTTGCTTAAAGGTTTCTAACTTCCGCACATTGATGCTTGTTCCAGTAGCGCTATGGCGCTTTGTGTTGTGTGCTAGCGTTAAGCTAGTACTAGCATTGTTTCAGTGTAATTCTCTGAACTGAGATGTCAAAAAAAATGTCTTGAAGCAAGCATTTGGCTTCGCTTTTGAAGACTTATAGCGCGATCTGCTGCTTGTTATAAAGTTCTCTGCCAGCATTTTGCACCCGAATCAAAAAGTTTTGCTAACAAATCAAGACAATAATCAGTGGACCATACTCGTAAGTTGATGTACCGTTGTATTTGGGTAATGAACAGCGAGCCAAACTTCTCAAATCCTCAATTCATTGTTCGTTCGTTGTGTTCGATTTGGTTGTGGTATAAGATCAATTATGGGTTGCCTTGAAACTTTGAACTGCTCTTCCAACATGCATTGCCAGACTTGCACAAGAGGTCATACTGTAGATGAAAGTTTTGATGTCAGGAAGTATGTTTTCAGAAACAGGGGAGTGCATATTTGAATAAGCTTTGCAGTGATATTGGTAACTCTTTCTCACTGGCAATTTTTCAAAGCAGTCTAGCTCAATCGTCCTTTAATTGAAAACAAAAAAAACAAAACGTGTCCATCAGACTGCCGATGCTGAGGAACAGCAGAAATGGGGTTGCACAGCTGGATCCCTGCAGCTGGCTGGCCAAGTTTAGACGTGGAATCTCGGAGTTCTGCGTGAAAGATCGTTGGCTCCACATCTGGGCCTTGTCTTTTCTCTCAAAGGGATATCATGGCTGACCTGCAGCTGAACTGCACATCAGCTGATTGGGTAAACATTTGCGGCGCTCGGGCTTAGAGGCACCTGTGGTTAGAGTTCGGAGCACGGTTATCGGAACTCAAATTCAACAAGCATGAAGAGCTCATTTTTTTTCATTTTCTTTGTAAACAAACGATCTGACCTGTACTGTACTGTACTGTCTTACTCTTCAACAGCTTTTTGAGTCAAGTGAACTCTATTTATTGTAGGCTGAAATTGGCTTTCAGAGACCCAACGTGACATTACAGCAAGACCTCAACTAGTCAATGAATGACTGATTTCAACCTAAAACAAAAAAAGTGACTTTTTAGATCTGCGAAGAAGTATATATTTTTTAACAAAACTATGATTTGAGGTCAAATGATGCCCCTCATGTGTGCCTCCACCTCCACTGTGTCCGACCGCTTTTTAATGACCCCTCTGCCACACAGGGCTCGTTAGGTCCGCCTAGGCAGTGCCCGGCTCTTTCCGCTGGCATCCTCAGCCTGGCACAATGGGCTCACGAGAGGCGACCAACAGGGGGGAGGAGGTTCCATCCCAAAGCGTGTCCCGATGTGCGCTCAATGAGGCTCGGGGACGGGGGGAGGTGGATTGCTTAATTGGGGGAAAACGTGGCTTTATCTACGTCAGCCTCACTTATGTGCCCAATTAGCCCCTTTTTAAATCATCCCACCCCGCTTGATCACCTGCAATCGACCACACCTTTTGTCAGAAGTCAGCTGGGTTAGGCTCCAGCTCACCCGTGACCGTAATGAGGACAAGCTCTATAGAAACTGGATGGATGGAATAAGGGCCTCCCTTTTAACCAGCATCTAAATCTGGTACATTATCAATGGTTAGTCTGTTCCCAATGGATGACTTCAGATCTAGGCACTAAACCTTTGCCTATACATGAATAATGTGTAGTATTCTTGAGAAACTGTCTTGTATTTCTTTGTTCTCATTTTATTTTATACTTAACGTACAAACACCCTATGTGTATAACCCTGTCTCTACATTCTTCTCTTATTTCTTATTTGTCTTTCAGCTACTGTATGCCCACTTCTTTATGGTGCCCCCTAGTGTTGAGATACTAGAAGACACCACATAGCTGAAATGCCTTGTGTTATAGGATAGATTACGCGAAAGGCGTGACAATAATTATAAATCATTGTGCTTCAAAGTGTTATATCTGAGTGAAATGTGTGTTTTGAAAAAATATTTAACACATTTTCAGTACAGCTGCAAGACATAATGGCATTATAAAGTATTAGTACTGTACTTGGTGTCATTACTTAAAAGTAGCGCTGGGTTAGGGTTAGGGTTAGGGTAAATCAAATTATTTGGATACATCGTCATTTTAAAAATTGAATCGTTAAAAATTTGCTCAATCGTGAAATCGAATTTTGTCTTCTGGATTATTAAAAGCTGTTGTTCTTATGTTCTGTTCCATTCAGATGTTTTTGTGAGTTGTAAGTTTGCACATGTGACAGAATGCTGGATGGGTGGTTTACAAGACATGTTTACAAGACATGTTTACAATAGCTACCAACTACTTAATTATGGCATTTAAGAACAAACTATCAATGTTAAATTTATGTTAAAACTAATTTAGAATCAGTATACATTATTGTTGTCTGCACATTTTGCACAGGAATTATTTTTGAATAAATTAAACCGTTAAATAAATGTTTGTTGGGTTTATTAGATTAAAATCGATTAAAATCTTAATCGTCCTGAATGACTGCAAAAATTGAGATTTTATTTTTTGGCCATATCGCCCAGCCCTACTTAAAAATATTGTACTTGAAACAAGTAGTATTAGTGCATTCCTTTTGTTAAATGGAGAAAGAGAAAGTTTTAATTTTACTACAGATTTTCTGCCACAATGAAGGAGCAAACCCATTTAGTAGGGGTGAAAAAATCGATTTGGCAATATATCGCGATATTACAGCGCGCAATTCTCGAATCGATTCGATATGCGGCTGGATCGATTTTTAAACATACATTTTTATGGGAATATTTGATAAAACGTCTTACTTAGGGTAGGATTCACACATTAAGCATGGAAGAATGTTATATTAATGGAACATTATTTTATTTCAGTGCTGTTCAAACATGAAACAGACTGCAACCTGTTTGTTAAATGCAGTGGCTCAGTTATAAGCCTGAATTTTCAGAGGGGGTTGCATTGAGGGGGGATTCTGGGGGAGTCCTACCGGGCTCTCATGCGCGCCGCCGGAGAGTCTCGGTAAATAGGTCAGTGCCCCTGTATGAACCCCTCGCGCGCATTCTTGCGCCGTTGCGACGCGGACACACATGACATGACAGCAATGACAACACACGAGATGCATGGAGAGCGAAGCGACTCGGTCAGGCTTCTTACCTTCCAAACGTGTCCAAACTTGACGATCAGCAAAGTCCTGCGTGGTAGTCAGAGCCGAACCGGGCGACTCTTCGTTAATGTGTCGCCGTTTCTCCCTTCTTCTTTCAATGAAAGGCAAATAAGCAGCTAAGTGTTGTTTTTATTATTCTTATTAGGTGTCTGGAGAGGCGGTCCCATCCCACACCATTCTCGCGTTGTTTTCCTCCCAAGCGCATGGAGCAAGAATCAAAAAAGATAGTCCAAGTTGACAGCCCTTCGTTTAGTTGGCCACCGTCACCATGCCCCCGCAAGACCGAGTGTCAACACCCAATATGTGCGGGGAAGCAAAATCAAGCCCAAAAGGTGGTCTCCTGGTGGTCGTCGAAGCGCATCGCTCAATGGCAACGCTGGTCAAGTCGAGAGAGAGAAAGAGAGAGAGACGGAGCGAGGGCTGGTGGTTGTCGAAAATGGTGGCAGGGCGGCTTGTGCTGCTTCTGCTTCGTCTTTTGAGTCGTCTTCGCGGGTTGGAAAAGGTGTCCGAGTGCGGAGGCTCGACTGCCCCGCCGCCGTCTGCCCGTCTGCCCGCCAGCAGCACAGCCAGCCCCGTCAGGAGGAGCAGCCCAGCGGAGTCCAAAGCTGCCAGCTCACAGCATGCTTACGGCTCCGCCTCTTTCGACGCGCGCGCGTGTGTGCGTGCGTGCGTGTGTTTCGCATCGCTATTTGCTAGGCAAATTTAGCATTTTGCGCCTCATTAAAACAAGCTGAACCACCAAGACTATCCCAAAAAGCTTGGCTGGGCTCAGGTCACCTCACAAAAAGGACAATATATGCAAAGAGGTTTATTAATTAACTCATTCACTGCCATTGACGATTGTAAATCATTTTAACTATTTTTATTAGTTTAACATTTTTATTCCCATTTTTGTTAACAAGAGTTCCTAGATTTTTTTATTGTATTAGAACAGATATAAAAAATGGGATTAATCGTGAGTTAACTAGTGAAGTCATGCGATCAATTACGATTACAAATTTTAATCGCCTGATGCCCCTAATTTGTAATAATCTTTTCTTTAAAAAAAAAATAATCATCTTTTCTTAAAAAAAAAAAAAATATATATATATATATATATATATATATATATATATATATATAATCTTGACTTCACTATTTAACTCACGATTAATCACAAATTTTACATCTGTTCTAAATGTACCAAAAAATATTTTCTAGGTTTTCATACTCTTGTTAACAAAAATGGAAAAAAAATGTTAAATAGAAATAGTTGTAATGATTTTTTTACGTCTATAGTTGTCAATGGCAGCGAATGAGTTAAAAAAAACTGACATACAGTATAAAAATGACTAGCAACTAGCAAAACTGAAAGCAATCTCCACATATTTTAAGTAACTAAAAAAACAAACCTGAAATGTGCAAAATATTCAGCAGCAATTTTAAGCAGAAGAACAAAAACATTAGACAATTGACCACTCAAAAATATTTATTTTTTAGCACCTTTATTTTTCATCTTTAAACTAATTTGATTTTAAAAACCATGGTAATTGTTCCGTTACATCATTATGGGGTAGATGCCACGGACTTCCGACTTCCAGGTTTCACACCTCAGCGTCGTTTCTGGTCACTGATGGCCGCGTTCCAACACTCACACCAGAGCGTCTCAACTCTCTGAAATGCTTCGGACAAACACCAGGGGTGCTCAAGTTCGGTCCTCGAGAGCCCCTATCCAGCCTGTTTTCCATATTTCTCTCCACTAACACACCTGATTTATGATCAGGATCGTTATCAGGCTTCTGCAAAGCTTGCTGATTAGCTGATCATTAGATTCAGCTGTGCTGCAGGAAAGAAACATGGAAAACAGGCTGGATAGGGTCACTCAAGGACCAAACTTGAGCACCGCTGCACTACACACTCGCACCCGTCGACGGGATCGCGCAACCGAGGGGCACAAAGGCGGAAGCGCAAGAACTGGGAGGCAAACAGGAAACGGAAACAAAACTGATGTGTGAAAACCAGGAAGTCGGAAGTCCCGCCTCCTCCGTGGCATATACTCCATTAAGTATTTGCTTGACATTTTATTGTTTATTTTATTGAGCGGTACTCTGGTTTCTTCTGGTGGTATGTGAAAGAATCACTGCCTTTACAGTTAGGTGTATTTAACTTTTTAGTAGGTTGCCTTGTGTTTAAGAAATGTTGGGTTTTTTCAACCATTTATTTATAACTTTTAGGAACCATACATTTGAATTGAATCCTGGTTCAAGTGCAAACCCCCGTCCATTAACCCCCCCCAGCACAGTATTAATGTTCAAACTGTGCACATTGGTTCAGGAGATTGAATATACTTTTCAGAATAAAACTTACTTATATTTTTTTCTTTCGAAGGTAGTTTTGTTATTCTAAGATGTTTGACTTTTTTTCTCTTGAAAATTATCATTTTTCTTTTAGAAAAATATGGGCTTTCACTTGTATAGTGCTTTTCGATTACTTGGGTACTCAAGGCGCTTATAAAATATGACTTTATTCTAGAGAATAAAACAGTTTTTTGTTTGTTTGTTTGTATGTTAATTTAGCTTTACTGTCTTTCGGGAGAAAATACTGAACATTTCCTTGAAAAATTTCTGACCCTTTTTTTTTTGCATCAAAAGAATACATGTTCTCCGTCAAAACTCTGAAAAATACCAATTTCTTTTTGTTGTACATACATATTTATATATATTTTTTTCCTCTAGAAAAATCTGACACGTTATCCAACATATATATATATATATATATATATATATATATATATATATTAAGATACTTTATTATCAGAAAATACAGCTTTATTTGTTGTCTTTTTTTATGAGGAAATTTTCTCTTTATTTTTTAAAGTGTTTTCTGATTCTGATGCTTTTCTCAGGGAAATACAACATAGTATTTATAGTAGGTATGGAACACCCAAATAAATGTTAAAATTAAAAAGTCAAAAAGGATGTAAAGGTTTTTATTATTATTATTATTATTTCATGCAGAACAATGTCGTAATATTGCATCTAATTGAAAGTCATTTGCTATGCAGCATGAAAATCGTGATTGATTTGACATATTTGGACTTAGCGGCATCTATTGGACTACAGATATAAAACTTGAAACATCCCTGCTGCAAAATTTGAGTTAGCCCACTGTAGTCGTCAGTGACTCAAATAGTCCTTTGTTTACATGCAGTCCCTCATCTCTGCGGAAGGAGGCTTTCTTTCTCTCTTTCGGTAGTGCAGCGTGACTCCGACCAGCTGTTTCCCGCCTTGAAAGCGATCAGCTGCGCACACACACACACACAGGGAGAAAGGGGAGGGGCTGAGGAAGAGCGAGGTAGAGAGCCACACACAACGAGGGAACCCCATCAGCTGGAAGTCGAGTAACATTACAACTACATTTCCAAACGCACGAATTCATCTTTTTTCCTCCTTTGGATCGGATAAAAACGCCACAATTAATCATTTTTATTCTTAGTCATCCAATATTGCCTTTTATTATTATTGTTGTTATTTTTTGGGGGGGAGAAAGGGAACTGGGAAGATTGGTGGTGGTGGGGGGAGATAAAAACTGGAGAGCCGCGAGCATGGAGTATTTCATGGTTCCCGCTCAGAAGGTGCCCTCTTTGCAACACTTCAGGAAAACGGAGAAAGAAGTCATCGGGGGGTTGTGTAGGTGTGTATCCTGTTATGTTATTGTCTGTTTATAATCACAACACGCGCAGACGCGTGCGCGAGGATGAGGCAACATGCTTGTTATTGTGCGCGTACGACCCATCTGCGAGAGCTAATTGACGTGGAAATGACTCCCCAGAAAGCGTATGGGTCGTCTGTGCGCGTTTCGGGGTGATATTCGCCCCATTCGAGTGCGAAATGTGACAATTTAGTGGCTATCAAACACAAACCACGTGGTTGCCCAGCAGCACAGCACGCCGCTGCTCACTCGCTCAGTTTATCCTCAAATTACCCCCTCACCGACGTCGTAAAGGTGGCCGTGTTCGGTGAGGTATAGCCCGGCCATGAAAGGTCATTTTTACCAGGCGTGCTGGGGGTTGTTTGGTTGGCTAAGTTGTAGTGGGGAAGCGCGGCCATGCTTCTTCTTGTGCTGGTGGTGGATGGAGACTAGAACCGTAAACAACAAGGGGGTCTTAAGTCTGATTTTCCTGTTTGTGACTTCGTCTTTGCGACAGTTGAAAATCGCCATTTTTCGGCGGTGGGGGACTTTTTAGGAAAACAGCGGCGGGACTTCGCAATCGCCTCCACTGCGTCGTGTTTAGCGCCTGCCATGCTGCCTGCCGCATTGTTGTAATGGCGGGGGACGCGGAAAAAGTCTGCCCGGAGCACGCTATAGGGGGCGGGGGAGCTCGAAAGACTACCTTTGCGGATGTTTCAAATATTAATCCCTCTTAACGAAAGCACATTTCAACAAGCGCGTGACAGAATTGACACATTTTAGCGGAATTACTGATGTTTAATAATAAGGGGGTGTGTATGTGTATACGTCCGCAAGCCTGCTTGACGAGGGAGGCGGAGGGATCCAGTGTTGCTGACTCTGTCCTCGCGCGGGGCAACTTGGGAAACGAAGTTCTTCTTGGGGTGTTAAAAAAAATCTTAAATTTAACGTAGTCTATCTTTTTTCTTTTTCCAAACAAAATATTTATCGTTTTCGAACGTGCACCGTTTTTCTTCAGTGGGAATAAAATAACCATCATGTTCATCACTAGTTTACTAGATGTTCGTTGTTTCGCTTTTGTTGAAGAGACCACGTGACAGGGCCAGCTGCCTCGTACTTTCGAAACATACTGTAGTGTACACGATGGCCACTTTATTAGGTACACCAGCGCAATTTAAAATATCTAAATAAACAAAATTTGAATTCGATGTTTACAATAGACTTATAAATGTCGATTTTAGAGCTGTGGGATATTCTTTCGTTATTTGTATTTACAGTAGCTTTAAAATGAATCTAAATATTCGACACGTCTCAGTTTGATGCATACTTTCATACCATTAATTTCCACATGTAAAAAAAACAATGCACGTCTTGGCATGTTAGAACTCAATTAAATGTGCATGATTGGTGTTGCTGTAAAGTGTTTTTACTTCTATCATGAATTTACTTCAGTAGTGCGGTAATTTCTTTTAAACATAGAGCAAAAATGAAACATTTTCTTCTTATATTGCCCAAAACCTAAGTATAATAACAAGGAAAAAATTGTATTCTGAGAACCTGTTATCAATTAAAATACCTCATTTTTGAATGTTTATTTAAATACTGAAACCCTTGATCCGCTTGGCCGTCACCACTGGTCTTTGGATGCTTGTGTTGGACATGCCACCGCCATTCGGACTCGTGTCGTGTGTGCGTACAATTGTTCCTGGTGTTTGGGCTGAAGGGGCTGAGACATTGCAGATAAGCGCTTGGCTGGAGACAGATGCTGAAATACAGAGATTGTTACAGAGGATATTATAGCAGAGCTTTGCTTAGATTCCCCCCCATGAACAGAATAACAGCACATGGTCAGTGTTCACATTCTCCTGTTTGTTTGGTAAATGTCTTTATTTAGTGTCAAATGGTGCATCATATATATAACATTGGCGGGCAAACGGTTTTGGGCAAGGATGCCCGGACATCCACTTGAAGGGGGGTGTCATTCACAACATATTGAATATTAAACATACTGCATGTAGCTACATTCTGATGATTTTTCCTTGTACTCTCTCTTCATCTTCAGCCTGGCCAACATTCCTCT
This sequence comes from Vanacampus margaritifer, assembly GCF_051991255.1. Taxonomy (NCBI): domain Eukaryota; kingdom Metazoa; phylum Chordata; class Actinopteri; order Syngnathiformes; family Syngnathidae; genus Vanacampus; species Vanacampus margaritifer. The sequence goes on from NC_135433.1 coordinate 23,317,177, forward strand.
GACCCCAGAAACGGCGCGTGACCAGGAGAGGCGAATCCGCCGCGAGATCGCCAACAGCAACGAGCGGCGGCGCATGCAGAGCATCAACTCCGGCTTCCAGTCACTGAAGACACTCATCCCACACAGCGATGGCGAAAAGCTCAGCAAGGTGAAAGAATGGCTCTAAAATGGTCACGCTTTTTATTTGCTGGGCTTTATTTCCAATGTTCCTTTCTCAGGCCGCCATCTTGCAGCAGACGGCGGAGTACATTTTCACGTTGGAGCAGGAGAAGACACGATTACTGCAGCAGAACAGTCAACTCAAGCGAATCATACAGGTACATTTGATTGGATTTAGATTCTTTAGGTTGCGATGAAATTCTATTTTGATCATTTGGGTTGTGATATTGGTTCAGTAAGAAGTAAAAAAATATATACACAAATAGGAGGATGTTTTGACAATTTTGAAATGTTTTAAGTTAAATCTGTGACCATTTGCAAGGTTCTACATTAGTGGTGGCCCACGGCCTGACTAGGTCGGACCAACTGAATGTGACTGATGCTGGCTCAACTGGGCCAGTACAAGTTTTATGAATAAATATGAATACATTAACATGTTCTTGATAATAATAATAATCTATTTCATATTCAATATTTTAAGTTTTATCCACTTAAATTGATGAGTCATCATTAATCTTTTTACTACACTACACATTTTTTCAGCATCAGGTTAAATCCTTCCATAAGGAATTGCTTTAACAGGATATAAAGCATAGAAAATGTAAATGTTAAATCTTCAGTAAGATTTTACACTACAAAGAAAAACCAATGATGTAAAAAAAAAAAGTAAATAGATCAAATATTTTAAATAATGCAGTAAGATGCTAAATATAAAATAATAATTGAAACTTATTATATTATATCTTGAATTTACAGCTGGTTTTGCAAGGCTGCCGGAACATGGCTCATAACCCCAAAAGGTGTAATGTCGTACGCTGATATGTTTCATGTCATGTCACTTTTTTTCTTTTCTTTTTTTAGCAACAAGCCGTCTGTACATGTACATAATTGTGTGTATGGCGTACAGAAATAATTAAAAAAAAGAGAGTTTTATATAACGGTGGAAAAAGCTATGTGCATGTTAACTTAAATACTTCCATGAAAATTGTAATAAAAATAACAATTTCAACAATAACTTATTTGTGCATATGGAGTACCAAAATAAATTAAAAAAAACATGAAGCCAGCTCTCTATTGAAAAAGTGCATGTAAACGGAATATTTCTTTACTCTGAATGAAATGAAAAGTGTTAATCACTCTGGAAGTCCAACCGTCACATGGAAGAGGAACTCTCTCTTCCGACATCAACAACTCCAAAACGCGAGTTTACACTGACTAATATTACCGCAGCTTACGAGCAGTTGTGAACGTCCTCCAGTTATACATATATAGCCGTATGACTCTATTACACTGCCCCCTGGTGGCCAAGGCACATATGCGCCCACAAAGTTGGGCTGCAGGTCTCCAACTAGAAACTAGAAAACTGCCGCTGTAAAGTCTTCACATCTTGGCTGCCGACCGCGTCTGTCGGCAGGAGTTGAGCGGCTCCTCCCCGAAGAGGAGGCGTGTGGAGGAGAAGGACGAAGGCATCGGCTCACCGGACATCCTGGAGGAGGAGAAGACGGAGGATCTGCGGCGGGAGATGATTGAATTGAGGCAGCAGCTGGAGAAGGAACGCTCTGTCAGGATGATGCTGGAAGACCAGGTGACACACGCGCATGTTTTCGCCCACACATTTCCTGTCCAACGGTCACTCACTCACACACTCACTCACTCCGTTATTATCAGTCTTTCTCACTGTATCACACACACCTTCACTTTCTCTCTCACTCTCTCTTACAGGCTCTCACTCACACGCCATCTCTCAAACACTGTGTTAATGATCACTGTGTGTTTACCAGATGCGCACACTGGATGCGGAGGTTTATCCAGAGAAACTGAAGGCTCTGAGCCAGCAGAACCTTGTGTGTGTGCAGCAACACGAGCAGCTGGAGAGGGACCTTACACCTGCTCACAGTCCACAGGTACACACACACACACATACACACACACTCTCTCTCTCAAGATCCATGGCAACAGATGTATCCTAAAACATGTGGAGCTCTTGATTTTGTCCAATAAGAGACACAGTTTCTGTCATTTTCAATATGTGCTCGGACATGGACAAGGCAGTAGATTTCATTCACAAAGATTGGATTCTACTCTTTACGTTCCTGAGCATGGCAATGCCTGTTATGTGCTTAGGGCTGGGCAATTCATCGAATTTCAAAATTTGGAGGCTGATCAATGTCATTTCAAATCGCTACTGCCATGTCTGGTTGAAAAATGAACCTGCACACGTGCACGCTGCGCACATGACATCACATCCGCAGACAGAGGATGTTGCAGGAAATTCGAACCTGGATCCAGTCAGAAAACTATTGGCCAGAGGCTAGCAGTATATTTAAGGTGTTCATTTGCATAAATGGTCAAATAAAAAGGCCATTGTAAAGATATTTTTGGACAAATTGCTCCATAGAGCAGCTTTAATCATGATTTTGATTTTGGCTTCTGACAGTCTTAATATCCGGTAAGTCATTTTTCACAGTTTGGGAAGAATATGTGCTTTTGAGCACTGTTTGTATGTTTTCCTACGGCCTAAGTGAGTGAATGTTCGTTATTTGAAAGAATATCCTCTTGAAAGTTGATGCTAATTTCCCGTTAGCCTGTCAATTTGATTTTTTTGTTGACTTAAGTATTAGCACTTTTGATTTTTTTTAACACAAAGCATGTCTTTAATTTAAATATACAATGTGTGCCATTCTTAAACTCCCATTAAGGTGACATTAACTCATTCACTGCCATTGATGTCAAAAAATCATTTGAACTATTTCTATTTGTTTCACTTTTTTTTCCCACTTTTCTTAACGAGAGTATGAAAACCTAGAAACAAAATGTATTGTACATTTAGAACAGACATAAAATGTGTGATTAATTATGAGTTAACTATTGAAGTCATGCGATTAATTACAATAAAAAAAATGTAATCGCCTTATGCCCCTAATTAAAAAAAGAAGAAAAGATTAATAAAAATTAGGTGCCTCAGGCAGTTACATGTTTTTTATTGCAATTAATCACATGACATCAATAGTTAACTCAAGATTAATCACAACTTTTATATCTGTTCTAAATGTACAATAAAAAAAATCTAGGTTTTCTTGTTAACAAAAGTGGAATCAAATGTTAAACTAATAGAAATAGTTCAAATGAATTCTTGACGTCTATAGCCGTCAATGGCAGTGAATGAGTTAAACAGCTTAAAGCTCACTCGGGCACACACGCAAAAGCAACATGGTGCATTCAGGGTACTTTCACAGCGTCGAGAACTTGTAAATACACCACACAGTTTGGCACGTTCATCGTTTTTCTTCCATTATGTTTGAATGAGTGCAATCACAGTTTCTGTTTTGGAGTCATCTGATCTCATTTTACTTTATTACTGATTTATTTTCAAATTACATTTAGTTTTCAAAGATTTGAGCAATTGTTATTGTTTTACCAACACATTTCCACATGCTGTTGCATGAAATATGACAACCCAGTTCCCAGGTTCACTCAGTAAGTCCCAAGACTTGTGAAAATAAAAATACAACAACAAAATATGATCAAATAAATATGATGATGATAAGGGAGATGCTCATTCGCAGTAAGGTGTTGATGCAGCAGAATAAAACTGCAAGAGGCTTGAATTTCACATATTAACAAGCTTAAAATTTTGTAGCTGACAAAAAAAGAGTGTTCAAGAATGATGTGTCAACGTGCAGGGATGAATAGGCATGAGAGTATGATGGTTGTTGAATAAACTTTTTTTTTTTAAATCACCGAATAATGATGTACATTAATTTTGAATTCAGTATCGATGAATATATAATTTAATTAATTCATATATTTTCCATAATCACCCAGCCCTATTACATTCCCCTTATTCAATTTTAATTAGGTCTTCATTTACACAACATTGTGGAGCGATCACCGTTTACATGCTTCCATAGGAGCTGCTCTTTATATCATATACCAGGAAGTGATCAACTGAATCATAATTTGCATATGTTGACGCGGCATCCTCTCTGCCAGGTGTCCGCCGCAGCCACCACTCCCGCGCCCACACACCACGCAACAGTCATCGTCCCCGCGCCTGTCCCGCCGCCGTCACAGTCCCATCATGTCACCGTGGTAACCATGGGCCCGGCGTCTGTCATCAACACCGTCTCCACGTCCCGGCAGAATCTGGACACCATCGTCCAGGTAAGACCGGCTTCGCTTCCTCAATGTTTTTGAAAAATATGCCTTCAAATTTAAATTAGGTCATTCACGCATAATATTAAAGGAGCAAGATTATTTTGAAAAAAATAAGGAAAAGAAAATACATATCTGTTTTAAAATATAAGGAATAAAAGTCAAAACTTAAATAGTCAAGTTAAGACAGTACAGAATAATAGTAATTTTTAAAAAGTTTGGTAATATGCAGGAATCGATTTGATTACGATTCAGGCTGTTACAATTCGCGATTTTTCCCTCGGTATGAATTTTTTTTCTTACTTTGTGGCTACTTCATAATTTTAAGCACGGTATATTTGTCAGTATTTATTATTTAAAGTAGCCAAACAAATTTATGTCCATTACTTTTTATTTACAATCACCTTATGAGCTCTTTTTCATAAGAAGGTGCAAAAACATTAACTGTTTCAAAGGCAGTACTTTTCAAAAATAGATTTCTCTATTAACTTATTCACTGCCATTGACGACTATAGACGTCCAAAATTCATTTGAACGATTTCTATTTGTTAAACATTTGTTTCCCACTTTTGTTAACAAGAGTATGAATACCTAGAATTTTTTAATTGTATTAGAACGGATATAAAATTTGTGATTAATCGTAAGTTAACTAGTCAAGTCATGCGATTAATTTCGATAAAAAAAATTAATTGCCTTACGCCCCTAATTTTTAATCTTTTCTTTAAAAGAAATAAAAGAAAAGAAAAGCATGACTTCACTAGTTAATCACAAATTTATATCTGTTCTAAATGTACAGTCATTTTTTTCTAGGTTTTCATACTCTTGTTAACAAAAGTGGAAAACTGTTTAACTAATAGAAAGAGTTAAACTAAACGTTTGACGTCTATAGCTGTCAATGGCAATGAATGAGTTAACAATCCAATAAAATGTACCTTTCTAGAAAACATTAAACATAAAGTACCTTTAGAAATAAATAAGACTTATTTGAACCAAAAATTCACAGATTTCTGTACTTTTACAAAAAAAAAAAATCGTCACTTATTTCCGATAATGCAGTTTGAACCAACACAAAAGATAGCTAATTCAGTAAATAATATAGAGACTTCCAAACAAAATCTTCAATGGGGAGCATAAATCCCTCAACAACTTTAAAACAATACCAACTGTCTTAATTTGGAGGACGTCACTCCCAGCTCCCAGTCGTTGCTCAACTCATTCATAAAGCGCGCCGTTACCGTGACATATCATTCTGTAGCAACGGAAATCCACCCATCACGTCAGAGCTGTCCTGCATGCTGTTTTCCGGTGATTTTCCGGTGATTTCCCGCTAGCTTTTTATCCTGAGGAGAAAATCTGTCGCTCAGTAACTTCCGCTGCCGCTTTAAATGATGAAACAAATAAAATAAAAAATCCACTCCCGCCATCCTCATCTTGCGCGTTCCTTTAGATGGCCAGGCGTGTCTTTTACTTTCATTCCGCAAACAGCTGTAGTGTTCCTGTCATTAAGTTATTACGGAAAATAATAGTTTTTGAACATTTCTGAATCGTAATCAAATGGTCACACGTTGAATCGCGATGAATCTAATAATCAATGTATTGGCACACCCCTCAAATGCACTGTGGGAAATGGCTGGATGGATTACAGTTGTGCTTTGAATTACAAGCTTAATTCGTTCTGTGACCACGCTTGTAACTCACAAGGCTCTGTCCTGTCACGAATCATTTTTCCTTGTAGGAATACATTCATCCAATCCAACCCCACGAAAACGCCAACAAAAATGCTGTATTGTGTTTTTAATAATCAAGATAACACTATTGTACAACAGTATTGTGCTTTATAAAAATCTACATTAATCACATTATTAAACAGAATGTAAATAATTTTAACGGCATCATGGTTTCATGCTTCAATGCACATTTACAGTGTACCGTATTCCTTCTGGTGTGCACATTTTGGCCACCAGGGGTCAGTATAACAGGCCTGCAGAAGAGTTACATAAACAAGTAAGCTGCAGTAATATTGGTTGATTTTTGCTCAGGATAAAGAATATATTCCTGTGAGTATTGTAATATTGTCTGTCTATTATGTTGCTGCACTAGTTGTGTTCACATTTCATTTGCTTGAAGAGTTGCAACTAGCACATCGTCATTGCAAGCCCATTTACGGCCTTTTGCGGTATGCGTTAGCATTGAGCTAGGTTGTATACTTTGGTTAAATAGGTGCCATTTTCTTCTGCTTTGTTTTATGTTATTATTAAATTGATACTTGACTCATTGAACCATTTTCAATAGTAGGAAGATATTTTGTCTATAATTAATGTGATGACTTAATTATTTTTCATGTACTATTAAAACCTCTAAAAAGAAATGTTTCCACTTGCTGTCAACTGAAGGTTGAGCCGTGATTGGTCATTACCTATTTCCTCAGCACAGGTGATGTCATCTTAAGCAAGTGGAAACATTTATTTTTTAAAGGTTTTTATGAAAAAAATGAAGTTATGAAATAAATTCTGGACAACATACTAACTTTTTACTGCTGAAAAGGGCTCAATGAGTCAAGTATCCCTTTAAACTGGGAATGGCAAACATTCATCAGCAAGTAGCTGGTTGCCGTTAGATTGCAATTTAGCACTTGCAACTCAAGCTGATAAATCAGCCGAGCGTCTGCTCGTCAAGTATGTAAGTCAAGGTAGCACATGATTATCGGGTGATAGCTTGTCATTCACTGTAGTTGGACACCAGAGTGCGCTATGTCAACACTCCTCACACCTTCTGTCTGTCCCCGCAGGCCATCCAGCACATCGAGGGCACCCAAGGGAAGGGCGGCGGGTGCGAAGAAGAGCAGCGGCGGGCGGTCATCGTCAGCTCGGGGCGCATCCTCTCCGACAGCGACGAGCCGGACGACTGCTCGCTGCCATAAGTTCCTGTCTCGCACGCACTTACACACACTCGCATACGCCGCAAAACACAACGGAACAGGAACAGGGACAAGGCTGGCAGGCACATCCAAGCACTCTTTTGCTACACACTTACCTACAATACAGTATAGTTCTGTGATAGGCAGTTTAGCCATGCTTATATACTACAACACCCCTTGCTCATATCTGGTTAACTTATAGAAAGGTTATTAGAGGAGCTACTTGACTTGACTGACTGCTCTTATGAATACTGGATGCTACTTATTCAAGCTACACATATTTTTGGTGTCCGTTCCACCTGCCATTGAAACAAGATTATCCACGAGACTAGGGCACGACTGATGTGGATTTTATTTATTTTTTTTTAGGCTGATGCTGATTACAATATTTGGCAGACTACAATTCAGATAAAATAACATCAATATATTGACTAGAATTGGTCCCTTAACTCCCATTTTTTTTTTGCCAATTTTGAAAACGCCAATATCGGCAGATTATATCAGCAGGCCGATGAATCGGTCGGGCCCTACTCAAGACATCACTGCCACCTTTTTCGGAGGCTTCTAGAAGTGATTGTATCAGGAGAGAGTACACTTCATGGTTTGTCTTTATGTCTTCATGTTGCCATTCTTACTGGGCTGGCTTCCCGGTACACTCCACATGACTTTTTTCCATATTAACTCATTCACTGCCATTGACGGCTATAGACATCAAAAATTCATTTGAACTATTAAAGTGTTTCTACTTTTGTTAACAAGAGTATGAAAACCTATATATTTTTTATTGTACATTTAGAACAGAGATTAGTTCTGAGTTAACTAGTGAAGTAATACGATAAAAAAAAAATGAATCACCTGACACACCGAATTTTTAATAATCTTTAAATCGCGTCGGGCGATTAAAATTTTCAATTGTAATTAATCGCATGACTTCAATAGTTAACTCACGATTAATCACACATTTTATATCTGTATTTCTAAAAAAAAAAAATTCTAGGTTTTCATACTCTTGTAAACAAAAGTGGAAAAAAATGTGAAACTAATAGAAATAGTTCAAATGAATTTTTGACGTCTATAGCCGTCAATGGCAGTGAATGAGTTAACATTTGTTACACCCAGAGCCTGGCAAAACAACCCCTTTTTTCATTTTCTTGGGTTATAAGGGAAACCTTTTTTTTCCTCCTTAATGCGCTCATGGCCGTGCAGCGAAATCTATCGGCACAAAACCGAATTACAATCATATGTACAGTATGTTCAATCAATTTGCTTTCGATATAGAGCAGGGGTCACCAACGCCAAAACAGTGAGCTGCATCTAACCATTTTTGTTGTTATCATTGTTTAAATTGCTTTTGGGTGTGAATTTTAGAAAAATAATGTAAAAATGTACAGTAAAAGCTCTGTTTCATTAAAGAAAGTATGACGAAATATAAATAAATCTAGTTCATCTAATTCGGACAGCTAGAAATACATTTAACTATAGCTTTGCATACAAAAACAATAGGCATGTCACTATCTCACCTTATTAGATCATTATGATTATTATGCATCAGTGTCTTATCTAAACCATTATTATTATTATTATTATTATTATTATTATAAAAACCTAAATCTAGGTCTCAGTTAAAAAAAAGTTGGTGACCCCTCTGATTTAGAGCATTTATTCTTGTTTGAAATTTCAATGAAAAGCCATCAGACATAAATGCTCATAGTATCAATTGTTGTGATTTAAAGGTGCATCGTGGAGTTTAAAATGTTCATCATAACGCTTTTTCTACATCATGCATGCTCCACCAATGCCCAGATGAGTAGAAAGAGCCCTGACTTTTTTACTCCGACTGCACCTATCAGCCTGTATCTTCTTTTCAATGTGGAGTTTTTGGAGCAAACACGCCACAGTTTCTTGGTGGTGGGGTGTGGTGGAGGGTGACCTCATGCTAACCCCACAGACATTTAATGTATGACACAATTGGGATAGAAATTGAAAATGAAAAACAAGAGGCCAGCTTCGAGCACAGCCCAAACTCCAGCTCAGACTTGCACACGCACCATGCACGAGCTTGACACGGAGGCTGCAGTTACGCTTTAGGCCGGAGGGGGCAGTCACGAGTAATAAAAGTGACAAACTCCAAATTTACTCTTCACTGCCATTGACGGCTATAGACGTCAAAAATTCATTTTAACTATTTCTATTAGTTTAACATTTTTTTCCACTTTTGTTAAGAGTTTGAAAACCTAGAAAAAAATTATTGGACATTTAGAACAGATGTAAAAAATTTTGATTGATTGATTGAGTTAACTAGTGAAGTCATGCGATTAATTACGGAAATTTTTTTAATCCCCCAACGCTCCTAATTTGTAATCTTTTCTTCTTTCTTTTTTTTCATTTTTTTTATTTTTAATAATCTTTTTTTGTTGTTGAAAAGATTAAAAATTAGGGGCGTCAGGTGATTAATTTTTTTAATCATAATTAATTGCATGACTTCACTAGTTAACTCAATCAATCAATTTCATTACTTTTTAAAAGAAAAAAGACAATAAAAAAACAATATTCAAATTCCAAGTAAAGCAAAAAAAAGTTGGGAAAAAATGTTAAACTAATAGAAAAGATTTTTGGACGTCTATAGCCGTCAATGGCAGTGAATGAGTTAAGACTGGAATGCCCCCTCCCCCAACAGGAAAATACGTTGTAATGTTCAAAGGACATTTAGGGCAAGTGCAGCGGAACTTCCGAATCCGAACCAATTTTGACTTCAGCTTTTTATTTGGCTTTTTTTTCCCAGAAGGAGGGGGCGGGGGGGGGGGGGAGATCAGACAGTTATGGCATAAGAGAGCAATCAATCAGAGTATTGTTGATGGCTATTGAAATGCATTGGGATTTTTTATGGGTAATCTTTCTATTACCCAACCCCCAAAAATTGTTCAAAGAAAGGCTGATAAACCTGCTGTATGCATATTAGAGGGCTTTGCACCATCTGGAGCAATACACAAAGCTCACAAAAATACATCGAGAGCTGGAATGGGCTCTTTGCACAAATTGACTACTTCCTGAACTCAATACCACTCCTTCATTTCCTGTCTTTCATGATTGGACAAACTGATTAATTCAGGTGTGTCTGGCCATTGTCGTTGTGGTTACTGAGGTCAGGCACACCTGGATTAATCAGTTTGTCCAATCATGAAAGACAGGAAATGACGCAGTGGTATTGAGTTCAGGAAGTAGTCAATTTGTGCAAAGAGCCCATTCGAGCAGTTTGTCAGTGAATGTATGAGAATAGGTTCGACAGAAAAACCCAATTAAGTTGACTGTACTTGATCCCAATGTGTCAACGGCGCATGACAGACATTGCCACAAAATGGAGGTTCCACTGCAGTAGCCAACATGCGAACACAAGGCCAGTATGCATTTCCAATAAAGCGTTCCCAATTATTCACAGTGTAGCGAAACGCCGTTTTTAAAATTCTCTGCACTATGTTGTATTTCCCCACTCGAAAAACATTCCAAGTGAATTGAACACTCGCATCATTCCTGGGTGATGTTGAAACTGTTTTGTTCTGCGGTGTACGATCGCCACATCACCCCCTGTACAGATGGCGCTTTTATCCTGCCGGACAGATAAATACATCTATTCATTGTTGACGTCACAGCCCTTTAATAGAAATAAGAGGCATTTGGAAAATTGTAATCATTTTTTCCAAGATGTATCACCCTTAAAAATGGTTGTTGATGATATGCTCTTTTTGTTATGTTTTATTAGCACTTATGCGTACAATATTGGAGCCCTCCATATACAGCCCATCAAATTTTACTGGCTCTCATATGCTGTCTTTTCTTAAAAAAAAAAAATGTTTTTCTGTCCTTTTGCCCTCGTTTGTTGTCATCGAGAAACTATTTTGATTTTGTAAGAAACGTTTGGCGTAAAATAGAGGCTCGTGCCTTTGTAAAGACAGAATAATAAAGTTTGTACTTTGTTTTTTTTTCATGTGTGTGCCTTGCTGCATTATTTAAGTACATCATTTTTAGGGATGGCTGAACATTGATACCTGACCTCATTTACTTGCTATGGTTGACGATACCAGTATTGGCCGCCCTCTTGAGGCCATTTAATGATCAGCACTGAGAATTTGGAAGTATAGAAAATTGGCATTCATTTCATGCAATTTGAATGAAAAATGCTACATTGGGATGTATAGGTTTTTCTTTAAAATTATGTAAGTGATTTTTTTCGGGAGGAAATTATGTATCAAAAGTGTGCTCTTAGTATTCATGACTACGCAAATTGAGTAGGTCTCTAATAATTGTTCATGCTGCTTAAAATTATATTTGAATTCTTGCACTATATTGTTGGTCATAATTTCTGTGTATTATGTATTCATAAATTATAATACTTACCTCATAAATTACATAATTTTTTAAATCAATCTTTTAATAAACGTTTTTTTAAGTAGTGTTCCCTCGTTTTCTGCTGGGTTTAGGTTCCAAGAAATACCCACAATAAAAGAAATCCGCAAAGTAGTTAGCTTTATGTTTTAGATTTATTATAAATGTTTTAAGGTTCTAAAACACCTCACAGTTTATACACAATACATTTTCTCACATATGTCTCTTGTTTAAACATTCTCAATGTTCAAACCTCACATTTGATCAAATAGGTACATTATTGTTTAAAAAAAAAAATGCATGCAAAATTGCACTTAACAAATCCCCGAAACAGCGAGGCCGTGAAAAGTGAACCGCGTTACAGCGAGGGAACACTGTACACTCAAATAAATAACTTGATTATTAAATGTTTTTCTTGTAAATTTAAATATTCTGCCATGCAACTAAAGTATGTCTTTCTGTTAATGTTACAATAAAATATTGACTTAATTCTTGTAAATTACAATTGAACTCAGCCCAACCCTCCTCCCTCCCCACAAATTATTGGACAATAACAGGTTTAAACCCATAAAACTTCAACTTTTTGTCATAAAGATTGTAGGAGGGAAATGTTTCAGGAATTGATTCAGTACTTTTGACTTTTACTGTGTTTTTTTAAGTGAATCTTTAAAAAAGAAAAAGAAGGAGAAGAAAAAGCTTTTCCAATGCAAAAGTGGCACCATCCTCCATGGGATTAAATTCTCAGATTGAGATTCCTTGAGGCGTGGTGAATTTCCACAGTGTCTGCTTCTGTTGGATAAAACACTAATCCGCCCAGCATTTAGCTGTGTCAGGAATTTGGGGTTGACTCAAGGGTCCCCGTGTAGCAGACCATCCCCTTGCCTTATGCTTCACATTCACATTTTCACGTTACTCTACTTTGGCTTAAACCACTGAGAGGCTGAACGTTTGCGACTCTAGCGAATGTTGGGTTTGTTTATGGTCACAACGTTCGCTAAATGTTCACCAAATGCTTGAATGGTGTACAGAAATTTTGAACATATAGATAAACAGGTATAGTAAGTATATTTGCCACTCATATGTCAAGAGTATTAAAAAGTATCCTTTTATTGTACATTTCGAACAGATACAAACTGCGATTAATTCTGAGTTAGCTACTGTATGGAAATCATGCAGTTGATTGCAGTTAAAAATGTTACTTGATTGACAGCCCGTTTTAAAAACACATAACACAAATATTGTGATGCTTGTTTTGGGGGGCTGGTGTAGACTAATGGTATTTCATTTGACTTCAAAAGGGAACATTGATTTGATACAACCAAGCCGCTCGTACATGCTCCCTTTTGGGCATGCGGTGACAACTACAACAACCCACACACAAACACACAGCTGCTGCCAGTCTCCAGGCCCCGCCCCTTCTGCCCGCCTGCCCTTTAACCTTCCCTCCTTGGTATATATAGGGCGTGCGGGACTATGAGAGGTCTCCTGGCCGCCACCATGAAGGGTAGCATCGTCTCCGTCTGCTGCTTCGTCTCCCTGCTACTTTTGCAGGCCACGGCAGGTAAGACCTCCAAACGACAACAACAACAACCTCCTTCTTTGTCAAAGCAAGTGTGAATGCAATGCGGTTGACACTGACAGTGTGCACGTTTCATCTCGAAACTTCCACAATGGCTCGGTTACAAGACAGATGGCGAAATGCGACCGTGAGGCGCTTTTTGGAATCTGTGTATAATGACACTTTTTCCTCATGTGGCACACATGCGGCCTCCTCCCCTCCCGTCATGTTATCTTTGAGGGATTACGGCGACTTCTAGAATGTCTTCCTGACCGCATGCAACACTCCCTCCCACAGCCTTAAGCCATCCAGACAGGGCCGTACCCTTGCGTGTCACCCTTGCCCGTCCTTGGGATGGCGTTGAGCTCCCTAGCAGCCCGTCGCCAGAGCCTTTTTATTCCAGGCGGCAGTCAGGTGTCTAAGATTGGAAGGCGTCCTGAAACCCAACACTGTGGTCCACTATAGCGCCTCCTCCCACCCTGGCCTACCCACTGCGAGCCTTTAGATTCGCTGCACAGCTGCCGTCACTCTGCACTGTCACAATCACAATTTATTCCCAGCCGTTGGCCTTGTAGGGACATGCATTCTCCAAGCAGGAGGGGTTACACCGGCTGCGCATTGCCACTCTGCCACAGTGCCACGCAGGTGTCTCCAACACACCATTCATATTGCTTGCAACTACCAATGCAATACTATTGTGAAAAGAGTTGCTGGCACGGTTCTTCAAAGAGGTCAAGCGCGCTTGCTTCGAGCTGTTTGTCACGGGGAAGAAGGGAGTCAAAGAGAGCAGTGGCAGTCAACAGGCCAACATAATTCAGACAAATGCAAGAGTGTAAAAAGAAGCCTTAAGGCGAGTATTCAAACGTTTGTACAGCGGTAGCGGCTCTAACCTCAGAGTGCATTCCAGAGCAATTGGAAACGCTCTTGAACCCGCAGACTTCTCACCTTAATCACAATTGTATCCATCAAGCATAAAAGGTACAATTTTAGCTATCCGACTTTTAGATAATTATATAATAATATATATATGATATAATATTATACTGCACTATATACAGCACATCTGTGGCCAAACTAGTTTGCAGAAAATCAAGATAGCCTCTAATGATGCGCTGAGAGTATTACTTTCTTGACCACGATGGACCAGTGCCAGTGAAATGTTTGCAATTGAAAGGGGCAACACTTAGCAGGCGCTGCTAAGAAATATAATGTTCAAATTGATCTGCCGGCTAAATGACAAATACTGAAATCATAGCAAAAACGTCAGTGCTAAACAATACCAGTCCCATTTCTGGAAACATTTCTACTGTTGCCTTTCATATGATGCTTTTTAGTGTATGTATATTATTAATATGACCTCGGTGTGTGTGTGTGTATTTTTAAATATTGTTGTTGTTAGATTAATTTGACTTACTTGTGACTTGACCTTGAGTCTGTAATAAAGCCATTCATTCATTCGTTCTTTCATCTCAGGGGGCGGCCATTTTGCCACTTGCGACTGAAGTCCACATCACCGTTGCTCAGGTAACAACCAATCATGGCTCAGTTTCAGAAAACAGCTGAGCCATGATTGGTCCTTACCTGAGCTATGAGCAACTGTGATGTCCTTTTCAGTCGATAGCAAGTGGCGAAATGGCCGCCCCCTAAGATACAGTAGTTAAAAGCAGGTGGATTTTGCTGCTTAACTCATATTTAACGCAATATTACTCACGATGTCGTGTTTACACTAGTAGGGGTGGATAAAACATAGTGTAATAAACATTTTGTGGTTGATTTCCTCCTTAAACTGCAGCAGAATTTAAAGAAATAAAAGCGAAAATCATTATTTTGAAAAAAGATTTTTGAAATGGTAGTAAGAAAATGATGACATAAAACTGTCTCCTGCTGACTAAAGACTGATGTGTTGATGGTAGACTGGTTACTAGGGTGACTTTTCCATTCCAACGGCAACAAGATTCGCTGGGACTATGGAACATAATCAAGATGTTGTGTAATTGCAGCTGATTGACCATTATGGACGTGGTTGTAGTGTCATGTAATTTCTCCTCATTACGTTCACATGATCATCCTGCCACTTTGATTAACAGCACTGGCACGATTATGTAACTAACCTCCATTGGAAAATTGTTGTCTACTGAGTGGGGAAGTGGAAAATGAAAGGTGCTGAGCCTCCATGTGATCCCCTGGAGTGTAATGTGGCATGAGTGGGACATCCCTCTGATGACAGTCATGGGGTGAGCGGGGTTGACGATCCTGGGATTTCTTCTCGCTCCTTGTCTTGTCGTTCCTTTGCTTTACCTGACAGTTTTTAAGTATTACTTAATTAAGAGCGCTCGATGGTAGCAATGAACGGCTGTAATTTTTAATAATATTTTCTTTAAAAAAAAAAAAAACAATAAACAAGGAAGAAAATATTATAAAAAAATAGGGCCATCAGGTGATTAAATTTTTTTAATTGTAATTAACTCATTCACTGCCATTGATGGCTATAAACGTAAATAATTAATTTGAACTATTTCTATTAGTTTAACATTTTTTCCACTTTTGTTAACAAGAGCATGAAAACCTAGATTTTTTATTGTACATTTAGAACAGATATAAAATTTGTGATTAGTAGTGAGTTAACTAGTGAAGTCATGCGATTAATTATGATTTTAAAAAAATAATCGCCTGACGTCCCTAATTTTTAATAATCTTTTCTTTTTTCTTTTCTTTTTTAAATTGTGTCAGGCGATTATTTTTTTAATTATCATTTTTTTCCCTAGGTTTTCATACTCTTGTTAACAAAAGTGAGAAAAAAATGTTAAACTAATAGAAATAGTTCAAATTAATTTTTTACGTTTATAGTCGTCAATGGCAGTGAATGAGTTAATTGCAGGACTTCACTAGTTAACTCCGATAATAGAACAAAGAGAAACGATTACTAAAAGTTAGGGGCGTTAGGCGATTAAAATTTTTAATTGTAATTAATCACATGATTTCACTAGTTAAGTCACAATTAATCACACATTTTATATCTGTTCTAAATGTACAATAAAACAATTCTAGGTTTTTATACTCTTGTTAACAAAAGTAGAATATTTTTTTTTAAACTAATAGAAATAGTTCAAAGGAATTTTTGACGTCTATTGCCGTCAATGGCAGTGAATGAGTTAAACACCTTCTTGAGGTCAACTTAGCCAAAAGGAAGTCTTACACAGGGTGTCATTCAAGCTAGGACCGCAATCAGTGATGCCGTTGCACACAACTTTCACTTTCAGCTCTGTTGCTGACAGTGGTTAACACCAACATAAGATGCGCAACTAGCAGCTTAAAGGCAAAAGGCCCCACTCCCAAGGACAGTCACGTTGTCCTCTGATGTCAGATCAACGCCTCGGCGGCAAAAGCCTTCATCCTTTGTTTGCTTTATGAGGGCCGGTATCAAGGCTTCAGTAGGCGGAGAAGTGTTTTTGTGGACACGGAAGCAGAAGAAAGCTGTTTGGATATCGAAATAATATTGAGTGGATGTCTTCATGTTGTCCACACGCAGTGAGTCAAAACTTAAAATAGGAAGCCCCCCCCCCGCCTCCACCTCCTCCGGTGTGTGTCCGCCTTTTGACCAATTGTGGCGCTATGTCTGACCTATGGGGGAGTACCAACCACCTGTTAGCGTCCAAGCGTGGCCTCTCCTCACCGCGACATGTGTGAGCCCACGTCCATACACGGCCCGCCATGCCATGTCGGTCTAAAAACAACATTTAACCGCAAAGCCGCACAATATTTCAAAGAACATATTATGGGTCTTGTAGACAAATTGTTGGGTTTTGAAGTGCTAGTCCACCCATCAAATGTAAAATGAATTATTCTTATCTATTTTTGAAACTGTGACTGTGAGTGAGCAGTTATTCATTTGCACTAATTAACATGTTAGCCGCTCATGATTTGATCTTCGAGGCTTATAAAAGATCTATAGAGCCACTTTCAAGTGACTATTCAACTTGGAAATATTACGGCAATTTTCAAAAGTTGGAAACTTTTTATTGGTGAATGAGTAGCATCAGCTAACAGTGTTTGCTTCTGATAAGTGGCATACTTGAATTATTGTCATCACAATGGCGATGCTGATGGTGTGTATATATATGAAGTGCTGCCTCCATGAGTGAAAATGTTTTTGTCTTTATGGGCTTCCGCTTGTTTTAACCCTGACTCACTGGCCTTTGCGAGCGCATGTAAACACAACCAATCATGACTTTTGTGCTATTGTGTAACAAAACAAAAACAAAAACCTCAAGAAAATGTTTTTTATTATTATTTAAAAAAAAAAAGTATAATTCATCTCTGTATTTTGTTTGTTCACAGAAATGTTCTAAAAACAGGATAGGAAAAAGGGTTAGCTTTAGATAGACCTGTTTGAATGTGGTTAAATTTAGACGAATTCTGTCTCTTGTCCAGTGGAAGCCCCTCAAACCTGCCAGTTGCTCGTGGTGGTCACTCTAATTTAATTTACCTTCACTGTGCAGCACTGCAACCTGATCCCACAGGGTTTTAGTTTAAAGGCTACTATAAGGGTTAGCATATCCATCCGCTGATCCACTGCATAAGAATATTATTATCCTGCCTCTTGGTTTCTTGCTCTGTGTATCAAGTAATGGACGATGTATTACTTTTAGCCTACTTAATTTGACAAGCAAGGACCCATATTCGGTAACTTAGCCAGAGTTCACACACAGCCATTTTTAATATCCTCAGCAATTTAAAACAAAAATGGAATCGACCCCAGATATGACAAATATTAAAAAGATAAAAATTGAAAAGTGCCTGCTTGTGGTGTGTGGTGTACTCGAGATGCCCAATCACAGAGTCTGTTACTTGACACTTACATTTTTGTATTTAATACAGAGTTGCAAACCAAGTCCCATAACAGTTTTGGAAATAATTTACTACACATGTATTAGTTTGACTTCCTATTCCAATCTCATGGTGCAGTAATGATGTAGCCCCGATGATGGTGATTCTTATACCTGTATTGTTATATTATTTTTAGTATCATTGATTGTTATTTTATCTTATTAGCTTTTGTATATTTTTATGCAGTAAATTACTGTAGAGTGCGAGTTTTCTTATTAGCAAGCACTTTACAAATTTGGGGGACATAGAATGGGAAAATGTCAATTCCATTCATTTCAATTAGGAAATTATATTTGAGTTCACACCTCAAAGTCAAGGTAACACTTTAATTGGTAATCCATAAAAAAAAAAAAATCCCACAAATTCCCTGATATACTGTACATATATGAAGGTTGTATGAATATGCCATATAAATGAAATATACTGTAAACCAACCACATAATGTTGTATACCTTTGCATAACATGATGGTGAGCTTCTAAATTTGAGACATGACTTGGGCTTGAGCATTCCATCCGGTTGTGCCGATGCCTGCCAGAATGTTTTGGCCAAACGGATACGCGGTCGTGTGGCAACGGCCTCAGCGAGAACACATGGTGCCGGGCCCCAAATGTCGGGAGTTCAACTCCCCTGGCGCCTGCGGGCTTCATTTTGCGCGCTGATGCAAGGCCACACCGTCCGCGAGCAACAAGGCCTCTGTGATTTTTGTTGATGGAGTAGATTGGAAGGTGTTAACATGTTCGCACACGCCAGTTGAGGTCCACTCAGGAGGCCCGTGTAAAAAGACACTCAAGTGGTGCTTGGGTGGGAAGTGGTGAAGGGCTTTTGGACTGAGCAGTTTGTTCTGCAGGTGGACATGTCATCTAATTAAGAGTGTTATTTTATGAGGTCACCCATGTAACAATGGCTTGGAAGTCAGGGACTGCAAATAATGTAGATTTTCCAGCTTAATTCCTGTGAATTCATTTTCATTGATCTTTATTAGTTGGTGTTTGAAAAAGCCATAAAGATGGCGAGATTGGAGATTTATTAACTGAGAAGATACGATGTGAGATGATCAAATCCAATGAGGAGATGTATAACACAACACAATTATGATATGTGGCACTAGACGATATGATACGGTATTACGCTGTATGGTACCATATGATATAAGTGGGTACAATACATTTGCTATTGTACAATATGATATGATATAGAATTAAGTGATACCGTACAGTAATATGCATGTACAATTTGATACTGATTGAAACGTTATACTGTATGTGTGATATGATATTGTGTTGACAACACAATATATGGTATAATGTAGTGGAACATTATGGTATAATGTGATTATGGTATACTACGATAAATGCAGCATGATACGGTATGAAACATTTGATACTGTATGATTTGATATGATACAGTGCTATTACAATATGGAATCACAATATAATTTGGTACTGTATGATTCTACATCGGGTATGCAGCATTACAATACATCATGACATATGTTGCAGTATATACAGTATATGATGCGGTATGGAATGAAATACCATACACTGTGATATGGTTCTGTATGATACTGTAAAATTATGATACGTATGGTGGATGGATGAATGATATTATAGGCTACTGTACGATACTATACACTACAGTTACCGGTATATGCCTGATATATTACAGAGTGGGCCAATACAATTATTATAGTCTGTGGTACACTACAATAGGATATGTCAGAATATGGCATGGCATTGTATATGGAACAAAGGGATACGGTATAGTACAATATGGTTTGGTACAGTGTGGTACAGTATATGATACAATACAATACTGTATAATAGTGTACAATAAATAATGTGATACAAATGATATCATTATTTGACACTGAAGTATGTGGTGCAGCTATGGTACAATATAGGATGGCACATATAGGATTGTACAATATGTTATATATTTGGAATGAAATTAGATTTTATGATACATAATGGTACAGTATCGTTCTGTACGATCTAGTACAATATAAAATGTACAATATGATAATGTACAGTACAATATGGTACAGTCTAATATGATATATGGAGAAAAAAAACAATATTGTATGGTAGAATATAATAATGCACGATTATAATAATAATGCATCAGATTCATACAGCGCTTTTTTGGACACTTCACAGTGGATACATTTTTCACATACTCACACATACATAGCCACGGCTGCCCTGGGGCAGACTGACGGAAGCGTAGCTGCCAGTGTGCGCCTACGGCCCCGCCGACCACCACCAAACATTTGCGCCATTACTATAGCAGTGAGAGTGACACTGGAGGCAATGTGTATGAAGTGTCTTCCCCAAGGACACAAAGACACATGACTTGGGGAGAGCGGGAATCGAACAACGGACCTTCTTGTTGCAAGACGACTGTCTCTACCCTTGAACCACATACGTGGTGTGATAAAGTGATACCTCAAGCTACTTTATACTACCGTATTTGGATTCTTTGCTTTTATTTTGGTCCCTCTCTTGTTGGTCTCTCTTGTTCTCACGTTGTATTAGGGGAAATATTAGCCAGGCTTATTCTTAGCAGTTTGACTCAGGGAGAATCAGCGGCGCCCCCGTTCTTCCTCCACCACCTAAATGCCTCACCTAAAAGCTGCTATAGTCTTTACTGATTATCTATGTTTGGATGTGGGATGGCTACATTTGTTGGACAGTTCTATATTATTTTTCATATTTAACATTTCATTCATATTTTTTGTGGAAATATTTTTTTTTTCTGAAAAAAATCACCAAATCATGTATTTTTGTGCTCTTTCTGTAATACGCTAAGATGCCACAGTCTTGGCTAATGGGAAAATAGTAATTAGTGTCAGGAAAATATTGTTGTAGTAATACACCAATAAGTGACACATAATGAAAACTGCCCGCAAATACTACTTTGAAGGTTTTCAAACTTTTTTACCACCACAAAAAAATGCAATTATGATTGTATTTCATTTTATAGTTGTATTTTAATTTAATTAAATAACCGATTTTGATTCTAATTGCTGTATTAGATTGTCAAGCTTGAAGTGTCCTGAAAGTGTGTACATGGCAACGGCACTATTTGGGTTATTTATTGCGCGTGCTCTCCACGCCGCAGCTGCCACTGTATCATCTTTAACAAATGTGCCGGAAATATCGTGAAAATGCGTTCACAACTCTATTAGGGGGTCTGCTCACACCAGCCCACCTCCCCTCTCCATGCTCAACTTCCCAACTATATATATATATATATATATATATAGCGCTTCGGTTTTCCTGAGGCGTGCTAAAACCTGTGCCCACCCCAGACTCTGATAAGTGTGTGATTGGCGGCTAAATATGGCTGAGAAGAGACAGATGATTGCACATCATCGCACCCTCTTATCTCTGCTGCAAAGCCCATTGTGATGCCAAACAAATGTCTGTTTATTTTCAGGAGGTTGCATTCTAAATTAAGAGCGGAGCGTACTAACAGCTGTGAGCTAAGTCATCGGAGAGCTTCTAAACTGGATGTGACACCACGGATTTTCTCACTTTCGCTCACATGTATGCTCACGGAACACCTGATTCGATGCATCCACGAACTGTACACAAAATTCAGCTTTTGGCAAGATTATGCAATTTTGGATTCGGTTTGGCACAGTGGATTACAGGTTAACTGGTCCAGGGTTCCAACCTGGCTCCGGCCTTCCGGTTTTGCATGTTGTCCTTGTGCTTGTATGCATGTTAGGTCTCTAAATTGTCCAAAAAGGTGTGAATGTGTGAATGTTCGGTTCCACTGACAAACCTTCCTTTGAGGAAGCAGAGCCTCGGGACTCTGAGGTGGGGTCTCCTATTTCTGGTGTTGAAGTCACTAAGGTAGTTTAAAGCCCCTTGGTGTCAAAGCCCTGTGGTTAAAGGCTCTGGATGATGTGGGGCTGTCCTGGTTGACACGCCTCTACAACATCACATGAACTTTTGGTGACGGTGCCTCTGGAGTGGCGGTGGTCCCTCGTTTTAAGTAGGGGGACCATGGGTGTTATTTTTGTTTGAACAGACATATTTTTCTGAGCGTCTGTTCTACTTAGGGCAGTCAGTATTCGATACCAATACGACTTGATTACACTGGCTCATGATTAGCGATTACTATGCTGAACATATACTTCTGCTTCCAAGGTTTGTTGGCTGTTTTTCTCAAATGCATTTGGCCACATAAAGAAAATTAAAAACCTTATGATAGTTCTTCAATTTCTCGCATTTAAAGTCATGCACACGCAACATATCTAATTCTCTTCTTATTTTTTTTGCACATGATTACAAGTAATTTCAAATAGGCATTGCATGCATTGAGGGTGGAGCGGGTGGGGGAGACTCGCTTGGGACAGACCAGTCGTGTTCGCCTTTACATTTGCAAAATTGTGAAGAGTTCCATTAGTGATATTTGGCTTTATTTTAACTTCACTTGAAACAGAAAGTATAAAGTAGACATGTGTGGTGATAATGAATTCTAACATGCAGATGGCGATATGCACCAATGGCACGACTTCATCTTTAGGAGACATCTCCATCAAATGACGACATCCAGGCGCAAACGTCTCATTACCCCAAAACATTTTAACGTCCTTTCTCTTCGCTCCATTGCCAATCTCCTCCCTCCTCAGTGGAATTTCTGGTGTGAGGTGCTAGCATGTAAACAAAGGAGCTAGGAGCGTACAATTAGAGGAATGAGATGAACCCCTATTTCTCCCAGTTGGCCTGGGAATGCCTGGGGATCTCCCCGGAAGAGTTCGACGAAGTGGCGGGGAAGAGAAAAGTCTGGACTTCCCTGCTAAAGATGCTGCCCCCGTGACCCAACCCTGGATAAGCAGTAGTGGATGGTGGATGGATGAACATGTCTCTTACAGTGTACATCATTACAAGGCCAATCATCATCCCTTTGCTTCCAAAAGTCTTAGAAGAATAAGGCCACTATTTTGTAGTTGCTGTAGAGTGGAAATGTGGATTTGACAGAGACTAATATCTGGCAAGAGATCAGCAATTCAGATTACCTTTCCATTTATTTGCATCTGGATTGGATACACAACCACAACTAACCTTCCTACTACCTTTTGTTTAAATGCCTCAATTTTTTAAATGAGCAAAAGGATTGGACCACGTGACTGACGTAAATGTCTACACACACACTTTTAGATTTAGGTTTTGCCTGGGAAGACTAGACTCAATCAATCAATTTATTTCATTCATTTTAAAAGAAAAAAGACAATATGTAGCAATATTCAAATTCAAAGTAAAGCAAAAGAAATGAAAGGGGGCAGCGAGCGGTCAAGACGCTTTCAGTGTTGCAACAAAATAATTCAACTGTGTGTCCTTGTGCTATACAGTATTGTATATATTTTGGCAGTAATTGTGCTTTTATGCTTTAAAAAAATATATACAAATAGACTGAGAAGATTTTGTTTTAAAATCCAGATTGTTCCACAGATAGATACCTTGAGTCGAAATACATCGTTCTTTTTGTTTTGTTCTATATTTAGGTTTGGAAAAAATGTCTGTTCCTCTTAATTTATACTCACTTTTCCTTTTTATAAATTTAATTTGTATATTAACTGGCAAAATTTCATGATGGGCTTTGTACAATATTTTAAGGCGGTTAAACTTCATCAATTCGTTTAAGTTTTTATAACATAAATAATGGGTTAGTGTGGTCATTTTATTTACATCCGCAAACAACATGAATAATACTTTTCTGTAAAAGAAAGATGAATTCAGTGTAGGTTTTGGCTGCGCACCCCCACACTTTAATGCAATAGCTCAGGTATGGAACAATCAACGAATTATAACAAAGCATTCTTGTTCAATGATTCTTTGACCTTGTGTAACACAGCTACAGTTTGTGACACCTTAGATTTGACATTTTCTCTATGCACTTTCCATTTTAAATGTTCATCAATAATGATACCTAGAAATATAATTTCCTTAGTCCTTTCTATTTCAATGCCTTGCACAGCCAGTGTTGTTTCGACATCCATATTTCTACAACTGAAAATCATGAATCTGATTTAATTAATATTTTTAGACAGTCTGTTAGCATGGAATCACTTCTTAATATTCTTGAACTCATTCTCTATTACTTGTAATACATTATATATATTTTTCCCGTCATAAAACAAAGTGGTTTCATCTGTAAACAAAATACATTTTAACAATTTTTTAAATGATTGTTATATCATTCACATAAAGAAGAAAATGTACTGGCCCCAGAATTGATCCCTGGGGCACCCCACAATTTACATAACTGTGTTTTGATTGCCTACTATTGAATTCAACATTTTACCATGGGTGGAAAATTAACAATTGTGTAGCCAAGAGAACAAAATTTGGAATAAATAAATCAACAAACTATTACCATACAGTACGGTCAATGTGTAGTAATTTCCCCTAAGTTCATATTTGTGGAACACGATAAACATGTTTGTCTTTGCTCTTTCTGTTAGAAGAAGAAGAAGAAGACTTCACATCGGTCCTCAGAGACACATCTCACATTGAAGAGACGCTTCGATTTGCCACTGAGGAAAAAGCAGCAGACTATGCAGGTAAGAAATTAAAAGTGCTGTCAAATGCAACAGATCCAGCAGATGGTGCCATTGGATTTTCTCATGTATTTCTTACTAAGCACTGAGCAATGACCATAGTGAAGAATATTGGCTTTACTTGACTAGGATGCATGTTTTAATGGGTGTACCCAGTTGAGATCTGTTGCTGACAAAAAACAGCAGCACCTACTACCCCCCAATCAAAATAAATGGTAATTCATACATTGTGTCTTGTTCATCCAGCGGCTGTGCAGAGGTTGCGGAAGATCTACCACTCCTCCATCAAGCCCATGGAGCAGGCCTACAAATACAATGAGCTGAGACAGCACGAGATTTCAGGTACCACCAAAGGCCTTTAGGATGTTTGTCTTGTTTTGTTGTTGTGTTGTGTCGTGCAGTTCAGTTTTGCTGGTGTTGCTATAGCGATTTTTACACCTTCAGCCATATGATTATTTTACCTCATTCTTTGTGCTGGAGCGTGAGTCCACAAGCATGTGGGTCATTTAGAGTATTTGGTTCGACCTACTTTGCTATACTAAAACCAATAAAACTTTTAGTACAAAGGAATAAATGCTCATAATAATTGTCATAAATTGAAAAATGTTCCCCACTCCTGCTGTATTGACCTATAGCCTTCCATTAGCATTGGGTTTTTAATCGCTTTATATCGAGATGTATTCAAGTGCATCTTTTGGTTCAATTAATTCCATTCATTCTACTTACAAAAACACATTTAAAAAGTTTCTCTTTTTAAATGACTTTTTTGCTCTATTTATTGACATTTGAAGTTTTGCACTTGAGCCACAAAATCCAATTCTTGAAGGCATCTTTCCATAGTTTGAAGTATGAAAAGCAAGATTCCAGCCAGGATCTCCCACCCATTCATACTTTTCCTCCCTCACCGTGCTCTCCTCACTCTCCTCGCTCCCCCTCCCCGTCCCATGTCCCCCTCCCCATCCCTTCACCTAACAGCCTACCCTGGACGAACCCTGGGGGACGCAGCCACAGGTGGGTGCGGCTGGGGCTTACTTGTGCATGGCACTGCTTCAAGTGCGCAGCCCCTTTCTGGCCCACCCCTCTCATTTGCCTACATCGCTGGCCACAACATTAGGTGCACACTTAAATGTCATCCAACACAAGAGCACTATATAGCTCTCGTACTGGGTCCCATTGACCCGTGCAGGTGTACGCAATGCTGTGGCCAGTATAAAAGAAAAACAAATATTTATTGTGATGGTGTAAAATGCGTGGGGGTTGCATGTGCACTTCTGGCTTCAGCAAAGTAAGAATGGGTTTGGATGAAGGGACTAAAATATTCTTGCTCATTTTTGGCTGAATTCATTGAGGTTGGGGTGAAAACAACTGAACTCACTTGTGGCCTTACACGCACGCACACACACACACACACACACACACACACACACGCACACACACACAGGTTTGTTTCACACACACACACACACACACACACACACACAGGTTTGTTTCACTATTTTTGTGGGGCCATCTCATTGACATAATGCATTTAACTCTTTGACTGCCAGACGTTTTCAGAAACGGGATGTCGCCAGTGCCAGCCGATTTAAGCATTTTGACTGATCTTTCAAGGTCCACAGAAAATGTTGTGTTTGGACTATGGAAACACACATTCTACCAAATGAAAGATTGAACTGAGTTTGTTTCTACCTTATAGAAAATGATTAGTTTCACCGAAATGCTCTGTTTTGAAACAAAAAGCGGAGAAAATGAGCTTTTTGTGAAACGATGTTATTTCATGCACTCTAGTGAATTGTACACTTCTTTTTGTCCATGAATGATGCCACAAACACCTAAATAGTGCTTTACTTCTGTAAAACGCTATCACCAACAATGAAAAAGTGTTTTTTGGTTGCAAAATACATTTATTTCCATTCAACAGTGTAACAATTTGACAAAACAATTTCGCAAACTATTTACAAATGTGTGCAACTGTGGTACTATTTACAATTATGTGGATGTTTCAAATACAGTTTTTCTTTTTGTAACATTCCCATGCGTGCAAGGAGACGCAGCAGGATTTGCACAATAGATTAGTTTCACTTGCGATGGCTCCTTTCGCGTGCAGATGTTACACTTTCTTGACGGCCTTTTTTTCCGGGGAATAGCAAGTAGCAGACTGTACCCACTACTCCGATGAATATGCATTGGACTCGGGGCACTCTTCGTCGTCCGATTGAACGTCCGCCTGAGCGTGCTCGGTTGTGCTCCGCGTTTTCCGGTGTTAGCATCGCTAGCCGGTGAACCTTTATGACGTCGTCATAGCCGCCGCGTCAACGCTTGCAACTTCAGCGTCAACCTCGGAGTCACCATCATCATCATTGATGATGATCATCGTCGTCATCAATGTGCTCTTTAGCGTTGGTCGATGCCTTTCATCTTTGAAAAAAATTCCCAAGTGTGAGCTGCTTGCAACCGGTCGCCATTGTTCGCTTCTTCAGCCATCTAGCTCCGCCTCACGTCTTCTACTGCCGCGTCAATGCTTCCAACCTCGGAGTCACCATCATCATCATCGATGATGATCATCGTCGTCATCAATGTGCTCTTTAGCGTTGGTCAATGCTTTTCGTCTTTGAAAAAAACTGCTCGAGCGTGAGCCGCTTGCAACCGGTCACCATGTTCTCTTCCCTTCCCCAGCCATTGTGCCCTCTAGCTCCGCCTCAAGTCTTCTACTGACGCCTACCCAATCTTGTCAAAAGAGAGTCATTGCTGCCATCTAGGGGCCAAAAATAGTCATTAGGCTAACTAGATCTGCTTGAAACTTTCACCACAGCTGGCCAAGGCTTTCCTCCACCCGTTTCAAAAAAAATTAAATAAAATAATTGGATGACGTCTTTTAACGTCATTGGCGGCCCTCCGTAGGTTTTTACTTGACGTCTTTTAACGTCCATGGCAGTCAAAGAGTTAATAGCCCCTACCCCTAACCCCAACCATCAAAAATGATTGCCTACCCCTTTTCCTTACCCTAACCTCAACCATAACCCAATTTAAACCTAAACTCTAAAACCAAGTCTTAACCCTCAAAAAGAGGTCTAAATTTGAAAAATGGCCCCACATGGACGGGTGGGCCCCATAACTCTGTGAAATCCCGGATGTTGGACCCACTATGTAACAAAAACAGGATTACACACACATACACACACACACACACACACGCATTACATCACACTGCTAAGAAAGGCGCTATTTGCATTCAAGGTTTGTGCTCCTGAATTACTGCTTTTCTGACATTCTAGTGCAGCATTTAATGATGCTTTTCCTCATGCTTTTAAAACTGCTTCACAGCCTTGAATCATTTGTCTTTGCCTGCCCTGTATTTGACCCCTCTTTAGTATAGATCAGGGGTGGGGAACCTACTGTGGATCTGGCCTATCAAACAATTCCGGAAACAAATACAACCATGGAGGAAGTGTAATAAAATCCCAAAATACAATTAAACACATAAATGCTCACAATAAATAATATAAAATTAACATTTGTTCAGTTTTCTCACATACAGAACAGCCCCAGGGAAAAGGTTCCCCATCCCTCACAAGTATTATTATTATTATTATTACTATTATTATTATTAAGTGTCTGATTTAGTTTGGGGGTGGATTATTCCATTATTATGAGTGTTCTGGTAATGGATCACATGCTTCTACTGCCTTATATTGAGGCTAATGTGTTCATTTAAACCAAAGTGGAGTACACATATACAGATTTTTAGCATCAAATCCAAATTTTAGATGATCAGAGAACCAGCACATGACGAGGGGAAAAAATGGCATGCGTGTTCTTACTGCCCTTATGCTTGTGTAATGTACTTCAGACACATAGCCAAACATTTCTCCACTCCACCCCAAACCAGAAGTCTGTTGTAGTACCAAGACTGACCTGTGAGAGGCATCATGTGGTCAACAGGGCACCCAGTCTGCCGAAAATACAAAGAAGAAAGAGTAGAGAAGCTAGGCTAATGCTATCTTATTTCGTAACTATATTGCGGAGGCGTTGTTGTTTTTGATTGTGGTGAATGACTTGGAGGACGCATTATACAATCACGCAACAAAACTAGTAATTCCTCTGTTTGTGTCAAGCCGACTCCTAGTTGGCTACTTTACGCCACAATCACAGATTTCATTACATGTCTTTAGGAATTGGCAATTGTAAATCAATATTGGACAAGTTTAACACAAGTTGTGATTGTTGGCCACAACCATCATAGAATAAATCAGGGAGGAAAAATTGTTCTTAACACACCCTACACTACAGGAAAATCACTCCGACAACGTTTCAGAAGCATCCAATAATCAAACCTTAGCGAATTTTGCAGAGAAGGGGAGGAAAAATACTCAAACAAAGCCTGATTATGGACACTTTATCTTATTGTTTGAAGTGGGTAATATAAAAGCTACACAAATATAGGCTATGTGATTATTAGGCCTGCCAGGTTCAACATTTTTATGCATTCCCATTTGTGTGTTAAAAGAATTGTTTGCCTAATCACACAAAATGAATGAATCTAAAACGTTTTGATATACATCTGTTTGCAGGCGCACACTCCCGCATATAGATAGATGTATATGAAAACATCAAACCCGCCATTTGGTGCAGGGCCACACAGATAGATTTGAGAAAAAATGAATGGTTGCCAAAAATCTGTACTACCATGAACCAGTCCCAGGCGGAAAAATAGGCAGGGGACCACTGTGCTACTGGACCCGGTATCATGGGTTTACACCCATGCAACATGTTTCTTTGTCCTCCCCACAGATGGAGAAATCACATCCAAGCCCATGGTTCTGTTCCTGGGACCATGGAGTGTAGGAAAGTCCTCCATGATTAATTACCTCCTGGGCTTGAATGACAGCCCCTATCAGCTCTACACAGGTTGCCACACGTTCATCAATAGCCCATTTAATTTGTCTCGTGATACAAGTTGTATTAATTGTGGTTATTGATTCGGAATCATCAGGAGCTGAGCCTACTACCTCTGAGTTCACCGTCATCATGCATGGCGAAAAAATCCGCTCGGTGGAGGGCATCGTGATGGCGGCGGACAGCTCTCGGTCCTTCTCCCCACTGGAGAAATTTGGGCAAAACTTCCTGGAAAAGTTGATTGGAATCGAGATGCCCCACAAGCTGCTGGAACGCGTTACTTTTGTGGACACGCCGGGAATCATCGAGAACCGCAAGCAGCAGGAGAGAGGTATGGTCACATTTGGTTGCGTGTGGATGAGAAGCCATTAGTGAACTGGTTGTCTTCCATCCAGGCTACCCCTTCAATGACGTGTGCCAGTGGTTCATCGACCGCGCAGATCTGATCTTTGTGGTGTTCGATCCCACCAAGCTGGATGTCGGTCTGGAGCTGGAGATGCTTTTTCGTCAACTGAAGGGGCGTGAGTCACAGATTCGCATCATCCTCAACAAGGCCGACAACTTGGCCACCCAGGACCTGATGCGAGTGTACGGAGCGCTTTTCTGGAGCTTGGCCCCCCTCATCAACGTGACAGAGCCCCCCCGCGTCTACGTCAGCTCTTTCTGGCCCTACGACTACGCGCCGGACACCAGTCGCGAACTCTTCAAGCGGGAGGAGATCTCCCTGCTGGAAGATCTGAACCAGGTGATTGAAAACCGTATGGAGAACAAGATCGCATTCATCCGCCAGCACGGCATCCGTGTTCGTATCCACGGCCTCCTGGTGGACCGCTACGTCCAGACCTTCAAGGAGAAGATGAGCTTCTTCAGCGACCCGGAACTCGTCTTTAAGGAGATTGTGGACGACCCGGACAAATTCTACATATTCAAATCCATCTTGGCCAAGACCAACGTCAGCAAGTTCGATCTCCCCAACCGCGACGCCTACCGTGACTTCTTCGGAATCAACACGATAACCAACTTCAAGCCTTTGGCGTCCCAGTGCTCTTACATTGGAGGTTGCCTGCTGGATAAGATCGAGAAGGCCATCACCAATGAATTGCCCGCCCTCTTGAGCAGCATCAACTCGGGCAAACAGCCTGGCCTGTCTTCCTGCGAGGCTACTGGCTGCGGGGAGAAGCCCAAAAACCGTTACCGGAAAAACTGAGAAATAAGCACGACACTTTGAGGAGGGGGAGGGAGGAAGAAAGGTGACAGGGGAGGTGAAGAAAAAGACAAGGCTCTGATGTAGGGCAAACCCTTATTCAGAAGACCTGCAATAACAAGGAGACGGATATTAGAGCTTTATTTTCCTCAGGAGACCATGGGAGATGTATTTTGGAGACTGTGGGATGAGGCAGATTGTGGGCGGGGCGGATCATTGTCTGAAGACGGCAGCTTAAGGATCCAAGTGTTGAGTTGAAATATTAGACTGTCTGGAAATCGTGGGTTTTTTGAGGTAGGACTGATGTGCATAAACAGGGCCTGGGGCGATGAGGTACAGCCAGTCCAATATCAGCCCACTTGTATGTGAATAAAACAGGAAGTAGAACGAGGTGTTGTCAGTTTGTGTTGTAAGATCCTGGGGGGAAAAACAGCCATTACAGCGGGTCTATTCCAAAATGCTTCAGACGTTGAAGCAGTCTTTTTGTGGGTGCTATACAAGCTTCGGTTTTGGATGTAGTTTTAGACTAACAAAAATTATCCTTGCATGTCATTAAAGGCCCATCTTAACTTTTTCGTGCATGCATTTGCTTTTCAATAAATTCAGAGTATTTCGTAAATTACCAGGCAACGAACGAGGCCTTTTGATTTTCAGTTACACTCGTCGGTCTCGCTTGTTGACAATCTGTGAAACGTGACGTAAGCAGAGCTCAAGGGTCGTCAGAGTCTTCGGAGGGGGGTGGGAGGGGTGTCCGTTCTTTTCTTTCTTTCCTTTTTTAAACCTGGTCTTACTGTATTTATATTACTGTCAATTTGCCAGTCCAGATGATCTGACTCAATAATGTGTTATGAATGTTTTCCTTCATTGATAAGCTTCCCAGCTTGTTTTTTCTAGCTGAATGACCACAAAGAACCACACCTGAAGGTGTTTAGCTTTTTTCCATGAGCCGATCTATTCTATTTGTTGTGTGTGAGTGTGTGTAAACCTTCCAAATGGCCATTGTATGTGGATTACCTGCTTCTCTGGGTGGTGGAGGCCAAAGGGGTGCAGAGGGTAACGAAGAAGACTCATGAGTTGATCCCTGATCTCTGCCGACCGTCCGAGCCCAGCAACAGGTTCTTATGCAAACCTACCTCCGTGAACATCCTAGAAATACCTACTTCCTGTCTTCATGACTGTGTGAGGCATTCAGGGAACACAGATGTTCCTGGGTCAATAGAAGAGATTGCGTGTAATAAAAAAAAAGAAGAAGCTAAATCCGCCAGTGTCAGATTAACACTAAGAGTGTTAAATCTAACACTAGAAAAGTGTTTATATGTATCCACACCAATGAGTGTAAAGCTTACACTTTTCAAAGTGTTATTTTTGTCACACTTATCCAATGTTACTCCAACACTGTATAGTGTTAAAACTGGTAAACTATGCTAGTGTCAGTGTTAAACATTTAATTCTGCCAAAACTACACTTAACTCTGGTGTTTAAACACTTATGAGTGTAGTGCACTAGTGTCAGTGTTAAAAATTTAACTCAAACTACACTTTACTCTGGTAATTGGCACTTCATTTATATAGCACTTTTCCTCCTTACACGTTTCTCAAACTACTTTACATTTTGACTTTTGATGACACGGCATCAGGGGCAACTGAGGGTTCAGTATCTTGCTCAAACATACTTTGACATAGTCACACTGAGCCACTCCGCCCCCACAACAACAACTGGATGTATCGCTATTTAGGCTTACTTAGGGTTGTCGATACTGCGCTGGAAAATGGGAAAGTTTCTCCTTCACCGAGAATGAGGGTGTGGACAATTTAACACTCAAGGTAGTGCTAGTCTGATTGCATCCAACATCCACCTCAACACCCAAGGGAATTTACAGTGTTAAAATAACACGGCTTACTGCATATTTGATTGAACACTCAAAATTTAACACTGACCGATTTGCTGTGTACCGATTTTTAACGTCTTAACCATATTTTAAAATGTGGGAGGTCCCACACGACGAGAGAAAAAAATGCACAGGCGTGTGTGTGCTCATATAGTGTGTGGTTTACTCAAGATGACCAACACAGCACACTACACACAAAACCATATCTCCACCGACAATTCTGAGTTTACCTCCCCCAAATCAGATATATGTCATGTTGGATCTGCAGTCGTGAATATTGAATAGGCTACAATTGTCGGTCTGGAACGATTTCCAGATAAGGTAAGAAAAATACTGTTACACACCCTGCACCATGCAATAATCTCACGATATTCTTGCAGAGACATCTGACAATCAGGTCTTTGAAAACTTTGACCAGAAAAGAGCAAAAAAAATAATTTAAAATCAGGCTTGATTATCAGTATGTGTGGAAGCCGCTTAATGAGACACAAAGTGGTATAGGTACGTGGAACACATGTATACAGCCAATGTACAACAATCGCTCCCTAGATCAGGTCCGTGAGCCATTTTCGGCCTGCATCGAGAGCAATTGATACAATTCTTAAAACAACTAAAACCTCAGAGAAACGTTTATAAAAATCGCAACGATCGGAAGAATGTTCCCCACCTCCGTTTTTGCAATGACGAGTAGCGCCCCCAGCAGGCCCACCTGCTGCCTCCTCCATTACTAACCCACCATGTGTCCCTATCTAAACACTGAGGCCAAACTAAATCTAATTTTCTCTTTCTGTCTTGAAGTGAGAGTGTTTCACCAGATGTGTTGTTTAATGTTGCAGTTTCAGGTATGTCCACTACAGAGTGCTGTGTAAAAGTAAAAGTAAAAAAAGAAAAGAAAAAATAACATGGCCCCCCCTTCATACATATTTTACAAGGCAATGGCGACGTACGGTTGGGTGTCTAGGTGATTATTGTTCAGTATCTTAATTGACCTGTGAATTTGATTTGGAATGCATTTGTGTCCCATTTTTGTTTTGGTATAAAATTCTCAAATAGACCCATTTGGAAGCTTGATCGACAAGAATAAAGATTTCTTATTGACCAGGTCTGATCGGTGGTTGTGCTTTTTCTGGTTATAATGCATTCACAATACAGTAGGAAGAAATTGAGACATACACGGGGTTGGTGATTTACGACGGCATTTTCTTCCTACGATAGTATATGTATGTGCCAGTTATCTAATCGACTTCAGCGCAGTTGTGTAGACTGCGATAAGTAAGAAACAGTAACTGAGCACGCCTGCATGCAAATGCGTTCACTTACTGTGAGCAATTAGAACACTCGACCTGTTAGTATGAAAAACACATCCAGGCTACACATATAAAACAATCAACTGAAAAACAGTATGTACTGCAGCAACTGAGTGTTCCTTCTCGTTCGGCAGCTCTCTCCAAAACAGTGTTATGTTTAATAAGCAGTAACACAAGAGAGGGAATAATAATATTCAGCACAATAACACAAACTGGAATGTGTGTGGTATTGCTTTTACATAAAAGTTTTATGAGTCACATTTCTTCGTAAACTGTAATAAGCAACAAAAAATGGTGATTTGACAAGTACAGCAGCAGATACTGGTGTTAGCGTGACAAGCTAACAAAGTGTTAGCATCAACATTAACCAAAACAAACAAACATATAACTGTGACTAGCATACAATCCAGACATGTTGTCATAGTAGTTAAACAACACATTTGATCACATTTTCAAATAAAAAATAATCCTCACAAATCAAATTTCAACGATCCAAAGTCCAATGCATTCGAGAAAAGTAGGAAATCAGACTTATCCCACTTGGATTGTGCCAGTTCTAACATTCAAGGCAAATGTAAATAGAAGACATATGTTCATGTGACACAATGAGATTTGGAATAACTGCGTTAATCAAAACAACGTAAACTTTATCGGAATCAGCCATCTTTGTTGTTTACATTTGCCTCAAACGATTTGAAGGCAGAACTGCAACACTCCGATTGGGATCATAAATCCTACTTCAAACCCTCCTCCAATCCAGCATAAGACCCCCATTTTGACTTGTGACGTAATTTCAGAATTGTCCATTGAAATTTTCTAACATCTGGGCATTCCTGATATTCCCCCAACGCAATGCAAATGCTTCCACTGGCAGATTGTTGTAGTAGTCAAACAACATGTCATCACATTTTGAAATCAAAATAATCTTCACAATTGAAATTATAAGGACTCAGTCCAATACTTTTCAATGAGCAGAAAGCTTCCTTTCACCGAGTTGACCATCATTTTGACTTGTGACGTTACGTAAGCTCGGAATTTCTACACTTGATGTGTCATTAATGTGTCATGTAACCACAATCACATCTTCTGTATAGCAGCGTTGCACTGACATCATCATAGAAAGTGTTCTCTGTGATTATTTGTGACAACTATGCACTTACACCTACAATTGCCATGTTTGAGAATCATGCAGTCAGAATCAACTTGGGTAGGGTTTAAAAACGTGAGGCTACATTTAAATCTTGCTAATGGTTTTAAAAATGCAAACTTCTTTTAAAATCAAATGTTATTTCTGGGAAGTTTCAGTCTTTGCAATCTTTTAACACACAGTATTGTTTAATAAGCACTAATTAGGTCAAATGACCTATTTGGAACACCATAATGAGTTAAAAAAAAAAAAGAGTCTAACAGCATTGCTTGGTCGGACTCGGAACTCTGTTGTATGAGACGCATTAAAAGCATTTGTGGAAAAATGTTGATGATATTTGTTTTTAGAATGGCATGGCAGGGCCAGCGTAAATGCTCACATATGGATATGGCCATAGGCAGTAGTGGGTAGCCCATCGTTTCAATAAATTCCAAATAGCCTGAGGCTCTTTGCTCGCTCATATCTTTTTTTCAGCATGGGTTTTATATATAGAACCTGCATTGCACCATCAGTTTGTCGTGACTGGAAGTGGGGAGGGGTTACGTGGTGAGATAGTGATAACTTTCATAGGAAACATCCAAAAATCTGCACTCTGGCCTTTGAGGACAGAGTTTGCCCACCCCTAGTTTACGAGGATTCCTGATGCTGAATTAATTACTTCACCTGTTATTTTTCTACCTTACCTTATACCTTAAAAATTTGAACACAATAACAATAACTGGGTGCAAATGCTTTTATAATTTTAGAATTAGCTTAAAAAATATAACCATATGTAATCTTAACCTTTATTGTATTTAAAAACATGATTAATTCAAAGAGTGCCTATTATTAAAGCTCACTTTAATATTATGTAAATGACACACTCATCTAATTACCGTGCAGGTCTCATTCCCTTTTTTTTTCTCGTAAAGGGCACATTGTTTCAAGTGTGCACAAGTGGTTGAAATTCTCTCAAGACATAAGCCTTATTAGAGCGTTTGTTTGCGTAACCTGATGCATGCAACATTGAATGTGTCCTTGCTGCTGCTGTTTGGGAGGGAAAATTTGCACAGGCTGAAATGATTCATGCCCACAAAACTTAAGTCTGCATCTTTAAAAGCTGTAATCGATTACATTCATTCTCCATAACAACCTTATAGTAGGTCGTTACACTCCCCTTTCCCCAACGGGTCTTCTTTTGTCTGCTTCACACGCACACACTTACTGGGTCAAGTGAGGACTCACCATCAGTTAGAATCTCTTTTCAAAATAAAAGCTCTCTGAGCTCCAGTCTGAAGCCAGGGTGGGCCAACTTTAGTACTTAGGGGCCAAACCTGGGGACAATTGAGAGTGTTCAATTAACCTACCACGCATGACTTTGGAATGTGGGAGAAAACCAGATTACCCGGAAAAAACCCACGCAGGCACAGGGAGGACATGCAAACTCCACACAGGGGCCCATAATTCATCCCGCGACCTCTGAACTGTGAGGCGGACGTACCAGTTGTCCACCGTTTAAATAAATAATAATAAATTAATATTCAAGTCTGGATGACAGACTTGCATCCATAGGCTAAAGTTTAGCGTGCCTTACTTTTATTTGACAGCTCAAGCAGTCTACCAATTGACTCAGTGCTGTTGCAATTCCATCCAAATCCTGTGTGTAGCGCTAAAGAGCATAATAAACTGTCAAATGATTCAAAAAGAAGAAAAAAAGCTACAGCATGCTAATGCTAATGGCGAAGTAAGAATACTTCTCTTGTCATTTTCATGTTTAACTTGATACATTACCAGCCTGATAATGGGAAGGGGGGGGGGGGGGTTGTTGTATTTTAAATACAAAACCAACGACTTTAGCTTTTAATATGTTGTTCACTCACATCGCGCAAAATCTTGTTGGTTACTGTATGCCGTTTATTTTGAAGTGAATAATCGGAAATGAGTTGCAGTTGTTGACTTTGTTTTATTCTGAAAGGATTGGTCGGAAAATAAGTGAGTGTTTTCGTTTACTTTACGTCCGCGTCCTCTTTTCTTCCTCTCTCACACACACGGTCAAACAGTCACACACACGCACACGTAACTGCACGGTGAAGATGCTTTTGGTCGGGAAGAAGCTCACACCATGTCTCTCGCAGGTGTTGGTGCTTTCAGGACGGGTTGGATGTGTGCGAGCTGCGAGAAAACAGTCCTGTCTCACGTCGGAGGAGGCAGAGATTTGATTTGAAGCTGCCTTCTTATTCGTGTGGAACTGCAGGTATGGATATCACCTCTTGCAATTCAATTAAAGTGGCTGGATGAAGGCGTCGTCGTGCTGTTTTGACTTGTGGGACTGTGGTGTGTTCGGGAGAGGCGGTGGAGACCTTTTAATTAGCCCTAGACTCTACCCCGGAGGGCTTCTTTTTTGTCATCTGCCATTTTCCCAGGAAACCAAGCAAGAACCTAACTTCAGGGATGATTGACGTATAATGATTAAGTAATGTCTTGGGTTATTATTATTTTTTCTAAATCGGACACCAGGACAATAAACTGTTTGATGTTTTCTGAATGTTGCCTCAAAGGAGATGTTGCAAAAAGAAGTAAATATTTTGTCTCCTGTTGACACATGGAAACTCAGCGAATGACCATCACCAGTGCATTTGATTAATTTCTGGTTCTGTCTGGCCTCTTGAAATAATCTTTGTGACATTTTTGGAAGGGCTACAGTTCTTGCGCCATCAGACTGAATCTAAATCCTCTAAAGCCTCAACCAAATCAATGACACTTTCCCCACAATTATAGTTTACATTCTGGAACTTGTCCTGTAATTGCCATCTAAAATGGTTTACCAATGAATCAAACCGTGCTGTCCTACAAAGGATGAACTGCAATGCATCAAGACAAATGGACTGCATATACTGATATCAAGTGTGCCAATGGACTAGACAAAATCTTGCTTAAGTCAGTTGAAGCTTCCATCAGGTGAAGACCTGATGCTAACTGAGCTTCTCCTTTTTTTCAATCTGCCTTTTCACCTTGAAGATCTCAACAATCATTGCTGCGGTTCTAATACTGTGGCTCCACAGTTTGCCTTCCTCCTATTTGGATTTTTCTTGAAGCCTTGGATTTCGCAATAGCAACATGGCATCCCCCCAACGTCAACAACTGCTGCCTCACAACACAGAAGTGAGCTGTGACTCGAGTGGCGAGGGCGTCTCAGTGAGGATTGGTAGCAGTGTCAAACACAAGCACGGAGGCGGGCCACTTGGTTCTATCGGGGGAGGCTTTATGGCAGGATCCAAACACTGCAAGTACAGTATCTCCTCCAGCTGTAGCTCTGGGGAGTCTGCAGTTAAGAGGACATTGGTCAAGAGCTTTCGGTCGCAAAGGAGGGTCCCTCAACTTTTCGAGAGGTCTGCCGGTCATTTCTGGGACCCTAAATTTGACTCGTCCATCCTGGAGGAAGCTTGCAGAGAACGGTGTTTCCCTCAGACGCAACGGCGTTTCCGCTATGTGCTTTTTTACCTGTCTGCTGCCGCTATCCTTTGGGGAGTTTACTTTGCTGCCAACCCATCCCGCTGCAACAGGATGGTCTTTCTAATCCCCACTGTATCCTTTCTCCTTTTCTGCTTTCTCCTCTTCCTCCTAACTTTTACCAAGTTCTACTCTCGCTGCTACAATCAAGCCTCCCTGCTGCTCATTGTTGTCACCTTTATGCTGACCCTGGCCCCTCAGATCCAGACGTCAAGCTTCAGAGATCCGGAGGCTCTCTCTGATTTGTTAGATGTCAATAATTTCAGTGGACCTACACACAACCTATCCTACTTAAAGATTGTAGAGGGTAGCGCTTGGTCTGCCTGTGTCTCCCCTGTTGGCACCTTTTCACTCTGTATTGAGGTTCTCCTGTTGCTGTACAGTGTTCTTCATGTTCGCCTCTTTGCTTCTGTCCTACTCGGGTTCCTCTACTCGGTCTGTTTTGAGATTTTGGGCTGGTTTCATCTCACCCAGACGGGTGGCAATTTGATCTTAACCCCCGAGAAAGACCTGGACACCCTTCGTTGGTTGGGACCAGCCAAAGCCCTGCTCCACCTGTGTGCACACGCCATCGGTATTCATCTATTCATCATGTCTGAAGTGCGGTCACGCAGCACCTTCCTGAAAGTGGGACAAGCTATCATGCATGGCAAGGACCTAGAGGTGGAGAAAGCCTTAAAGGAGCGAATGATCCACTCTGTCATGCCCAGAATTGTGGCAGATGAACTGATGAAGCAGGGTGATGAGGACATAGGCGTCAATTCGGTAAAGCGCTACTCCACAAGTGGAGCAGCTGCTGTCATCTCCAGTCCCAAGAACAATAAACACAAAAAAAACTCCATCCCTCGAGGTCAGATCATCTTCAGACCTTTCAACATGAAAAGGATGGAGCCCGTCAGCATCCTTTTTGCCGATATTGTGGGTTTTACAAAAATGTCTGCCAACAAATCTGCTCATGCCCTGGTGGGGCTTCTCAATGACTTGTTTGGACGTTTTGATCGACTGTGTGAGCTGACCGGCTGTGAGAAGATCAGCACCCTTGGGGACTGCTACTACTGCGTGGCTGGATGTCCTGAACCCAGGCCCGACCATGCGTACTGCTGTGTGGAAATGGGCCTGGGCATGATCCAGGCTATTGAACAGTTCTGCCAGGAGAAGAGGGAGATGGTCAACATGAGGGTGGGCGTCCACACCGGCACCATCCTGTGCGGCATCCTCGGCATGAAACGCTTCAAGTTTGACGTCTGGTCCAACGACGTTAATTTGGCCAACCTGATGGAACAACTGGGTGTGGCCGGGAAGGTGCACCTTTCACAAGCTACCGCCAACTTTCTAGATGACCGCTACCAACATGAAGATGGACAGGTCAACGAAAGAATCGGACAGAGTGTGGTGGCAGACCAGCTAAAAGGTAGGTGGAAGTTATAGCTTGTTGTTGAGTGTC
Source organism: Vanacampus margaritifer (assembly GCF_051991255.1). Taxonomy (NCBI): domain Eukaryota; kingdom Metazoa; phylum Chordata; class Actinopteri; order Syngnathiformes; family Syngnathidae; genus Vanacampus; species Vanacampus margaritifer. The sequence goes on from NC_135433.1 coordinate 23,357,181, forward strand.
CAACAGTTGCTAGGCTATAAACTGCAGTGGTGAGTTACTATTGCAATTTTCATTGGCTACAAAGGCATTTTTATGTCTTTGTGTCCTGTATGGCTTTCCTTGGAGGAAAGTTTAACGTCATCATCCAATTGTCCTGCCTTTACCATGTCCCTGGTGATTTTTTTCTATTACAGTCATCACTGCTCCTAACATACCCAGTTTGTTGGTATTTTTAGATGCCGTTATAAATTAATGTAACTGAAGCTGTGGTCTAATCTCGCTTTGTAAACCTAGTTTTTTGCCCTCAAATTACCTGAATATTTCATGGCCAATTTTTACAAAATGATGCATTAAGCCTTGCAATATAAGCCGTTATCAGCCAGGAGGACTTTGCAGTTGCCCTTTCAAACTTTTATTTTCTGATTTTGTCCAATTTGTTTCTATAGATTTAGGCGCGGATTCACATTGATGATGACATTTACACCAATTAGCCTCTGTCAGTGTAGACGTCAGTCTGCAATGACGCCGCTGAGTGAAAGTGCATTTTGTTTGCCAGGTTGGTCGAGTGATTTATAGGCCTCCATCTCCCCTCATCTCTTAGATTAATGAGCAACAACAACTTTTGCGCTTGCTACCGTTCCCCCCCCCCCCTTTTAGATTGAGGATAAATGTGTTCGACGGTGTTATCATCCATACACCCACCCACCCCTCGCCCCCGTACTTCTCCTCCACCATGTATTCAGTTTCAATCTTAAGATTTATCCTCTCCCTGAAGATTTACTGAGCCGGTGAGAGAGCTGGCTGTCGGGGGAGTTTTTCTCATGTGTTGTAAAAAAACAACTAAAAATCCATCCACTGTCTCGATCAGTTGGCATAAATCCCTTTGGTAGCGCTACAGCCGGGATTGGATTCCAAGTGTGAACAATTCCGGTTTTCCCGACTGAGACATAAATTAAGATGACCTACACTCAACTGCCTCAGTTGATAAATGTGGACATTTAGAGAGATCCAGCAAAAGAGATCCATCCATTCATCCATTTTCTGTACCAAGGATGAGCATCTTTAATGTTGGAGGGCGACACCATTTTTAGTGCCCCATCCCATTGCTCATCCCTGTATTCGATACCATTTATCCTTATTAGGGTCACGGGGGACCTGAAAACTATCCCAACTGACTTTGAGCGGGTACATCCTAATTTGGTCACCAGCCCAATTGCAGATGTAAAAGAGATTTAAAGCATCACTAAGGAACTTTCAGTTTACGTTAAGGTGGTGCCATATGGGCAAAAACAGTAATGTTATGCCATAAGGAAGACCACATTTCCCATGAGGACAAGTGCATTGTGTCGTTTTTTTTAGCTTACGCCAGCGAGTGAAATCCAGACCAGTGTTGATCCTTGACTGTGCTTTTATCTGGGTAGCTTCCATTTTTCTTTTATCTTTTTTGCCTCCTCAGACAAAACGTTCAGTTGTTTTGAAGGTTCTCCTAGGAATGCAGTAATCGTGCGTCGGCATTCAAATTGACTTCCGTCTTTGTAACGAATGGGGAAAGGGGGAAGTGACGTATGCCATAAAGCAGTCAGCACTTTTGTGAGTTTTTTTTGTGTGGCAGTGTTCCTACCGTCCTCCTTAAAGTTGCTTAGTGCCAGTAAAAATGATACAGACCCCCTCAGCCCATGGAAAAGGTAACAATTAACTCGTTTTAAGTCGATGTTACATCAGAAGACATATGAACATATTTTATTAAGGTTGAAAAGTTCCTTAGTGCTACTTTAAAGTATTGTCTTTTGGCTTTTACATTCTTAAAGTGACTTTAGTGTTAATGTACATCAACTTTGGCAAACTTAAGTGTTATTTGTTATAATAATCGATTCTAAAAAGATTCGTTAATGGTAGCCATACTCTATTAGGGGTCTGAATCGCCTAGTGCCTGGCGATTCGATCCATATTGCGATTCATAAATCACAATTTGATTTGATACAAATTAATCCCAATGCAAATCTATAAGTCGATTATTGTGTTGTTGTTTTTTAAACTCAAATCTAGAAAATACTAACTTTTACATATACACTGTAAGATTTTTATGAAAATGTATTTATTTATCTGAAACTTCAGGCTTATAACTGTGAGCCTCTGTATTTAACAAACAGGTTGCCATCCCTTTCATGTTTGAACAGCATTGAAATAAAATATTAATGCTTAATATTCCGGTATTTTGGGTCTCCTGACAACCTCACGGCTCTAGCTGGATTCTGAAGTATTCGGTTTAGGTGAATGGTATGGGATTTTTAATAGGTTTTAGGTGAATTAATAAGTACACACGCACACATGCACATACTCATGCACATGCACATGTACATACTCACACACATGCACATGCACATATTCATGCACATGCACATTCACATACTCACGCACATACAAAATAATAAAAAAATGAGAGAGAGAGAGAGAGAGAGCAATGATGATGACATGTCGAATCGGTAAAATTACCGAATGAACAATACTGAGCTCTCTCAGAAAAAACAAAAACAAAAACAAACAAAAAATGTTAAGGCCTAATGTTCCATTAATATAACATTCTTCATGCTTAAAGTGTGATCCCTAACCCTAAGTAAGACGTTTTGTTGAATATTTCCGTCAAAAATTGATGTTTAAACATTGATTCGGTCGCATATTGAATCAATTCGAAAATTGCCCGCTGTAATATCGCGATATATTGCCGAATCTATATATATTTTTAAACACCCCTACTCTTGATTCAATACCTCCCCATCCCCGCCAATTTTGTTATGTACTATTGGCTATTTGTGGCTCATCATAGTGTAGTCAGTTGAGTTTCAATTTTCTTGATGATGAAATGCTAGTATAGTTTAGCATTTTTCCTTCGTTGTTGAACCAAATGTGATGGTGTTTTTTCTAATACAGCTGTTCTGTAATGCATGTCCGGTGCGTCTTCCTTTTCCCTTTTTGGACCTACATCTGAGGCCAGGCGTTGTTGTTTTGTGCGTGGCCGTGATGGAAAGGGAAGCTTGGCTTTGTTTCCTGCAGGGGAAATACATTCATCGTGATATGTATCATGATACATATCATATCAGGACCCCGATATCGGGATATGCGTTGTTGTTGCCAATACCTAGCTCTACAGGAAGGGTCCATTGAGCAACTAGCAGTGGTTAAAGTCATCCACATGGTATCGACACAACACGCTTTGAAACCTATAGGTTCTCGAAATAGCACAACGTTTTTCCAGTAGAAAAGTATTAATCACAAGTGCTGAGCAGCGTAATAAGGTGTCAGTTTTGTCACTTAATTTCATGAATAAAAGACAAAGAACTTCATAACCCAAATTAAATGCTGATTTAATGAGCGTTTTCATTCAGTTCAGTAACACTTGTCTGCTCTCTTGTATAATTTGTCTAACTCTTTCCTAAATCGTATGCAAGGCTTGCCTCAAGGTAGAGCATGATCTCACATTCCCTTTGAAATGATAAAAGTGACCTTTGCTGGCTTCACTGCTGAGGGAATTGTGTCGAGTATTTCCCCTCCCGACCAGCTTGCTCTTCTCCATGCCATATGGGAGCTCACAAATTAGATGAGATTCAGTAATCTTCATAATAAAGGGATTAATGATAGCAGCTCTCACTTTTCATATATCATTTCAGATTTGGCTTGACACCCTGGTGAGAAACCAGACTGGCAACTGTTGTATTTACATTGAATCAGATTGATTGCCTATCATGATGCTGTCATGATTGTTTTTTACGATTAGGGACTTTTTCAGAGACTCTTTTGTCAATTGTGCAAACAGTAAGCTTAAATACTTGGTTAGATAGATAGATAGATAGATAAATTTGGTAATAATTGAAATCACGATTAGGACGATCATTTGTTTTTTTTTGGTGCAAAAACAAGAAAATGTTTAAACGAAAAACTTTTTTTTTTTTTTTTAAGATAAATACATTTCTTTGAAACACTATGCAAGTTTTGTTTGGACCAAACAAGATTTATTAAATTTGGTATTTTAAAATAAAAATGTACAAATACATTTAAACAACTCAAAATTAGTATTAATAATCTTTTATTTTTGTTTACGATTATGGCAATTTTGTAATTGCTTAATTGCACAGCCCTATAAGTTTTACAGCCCTATACATACATACATACTGTACATACATACAGTGCTGCTCAAAAGTTTGTGAACCCTGCAGGCATGGTCAGATTTTTTTAAATAAAATATTAAAATAACCTTATTAAATGTTTAGTCATACCCCAATCTACAATGCTGACATAGAAAATAATGGACTTGGAATGCTAAACCTACACCTGTTATTTCATATCAAATGTAATGTTTCAAATTGAACAACAAAATCAGGTTGAAACAATTGGAAAACTTTTGAGCATCACTGTACATACATACATACTTTATTAATAGCCAATGGGGAAATTCAAGGTGTCCGGTAGCAAAAAGCACATTCATCACACACAAAATCAGTGAATAAAAAGACCCATAACATAAGATAAAATAAGTTAAAAATCACTAAAATACACATTAACAAGAGCCATTTGACACAGGAGGAAATAATTGTGTGTCCTTTCACGCTGACTTTTTTTTTTTTTTGCTTTTGGGACACATACTCACATCTGTTGCCATAACATGTACATTTTTCTCTTTTGGGATTTCCTGTCTGTCCTTCATGCGTATTGTATCATTTGCCCCAGGCAAATTGGATCGCTCTCTACCTGTGAACTTGACACAGATACATGGGGCCTGATACACACCAAAATGCAATGTGAAAGAACCCTGAAAATAAACTAGTGCTATTCTATCTCTCATGCAGTTCTGCCGACACAGACCATGTTTTTGTCCAACACCACTAAGGAATTAAGAATGGAAACAATTCATTCAAACCCAAGCGCAGTCTGGGGATACTGTGTGTGTTAAACCATTAATCTTTTGTTTGCCATAACCTCTCAGTCACACCGGCCCCACATCTAGAATCATCACAAAATGATGCGTAAATTGGGGCAAATTGTCCTTTTTTTCAGGTCACTGATATAGGAGGTGAATGAGATGGCCAGGTTTGCCAGCTCTGTTCTAGTTCATGTCAAAGGTGTTTGAGGTAAGATTGAAAAACTTGTCAAAGAAAAACCTATCAAAGCATGTCTTTCTTGACCGATTCGATCCCACAAGTCTCTGCTCCCAATGTTTTTCTGTTGGCAAAACAAAGTATGATGAACTATTATTTCTAGTTCCTAGCCCATCTGTACGAATAAGTTCCTATCGGTGTGACACAGCCTTTGTAATTCTCTAATGTAAATTTCTTAGAGCAGGGGTGGGCACACTCGGTCCTCGAGAGCCAGAGTCCTGCAGGTTTTGGATGTTTCTATTCTCCAATACAGCTGATATATGATCAGCTCATCAGCAAGCTCTATATAAGCCTGGTAATGATCCTGTTGATTGGAATCAGCTGCGTTGCAAAACCAAAACCTGCAGGACTCCGGCCCTCGAGGACCGAGTTTGCCCACCACTGTCTTAGAGGATTGGTGCATTTGAAAGAAAAGAAAAAAACTATGGTGAGATTGTTGGTCTACTGTTGTCCTGCCTGAATACGCTGGCACTGCGGGGTGTGGTGCATACACAGGGTTAGGGAAATCCAGGTCCAGAGAGTAAAATCTCTTAAACATTTTGGCTTCAGGCGTAGGTGCTTCTGCTCAACAGGTAGAGATGAGCTTGTTTACCTGCCAGTTGAATAGAAGCATCTGTGACTAAAGCCAATCTGTGGCAGCGTTTTTATACAGTAGCTGCTAAGAGACTAATACATCACGGGACTTTTACAGTGTATCACTGTACTGCATATTGTAGGTCATCTCAGGTATTTCGTAGCCTGCAGCAGCCGCTCTCCGCCTCATGAAACGCATTACTGGGCCTGATCAACCATTTAATATTGCATGGTATGCGTTTGAGGGGATGTTGCCTGTATGGTCCTTTGGCCAAAGTACAGTAGTATGTACTTCTTTAGGATGGCTTGTCATGCTCCATAAACACGCATGGAGCCATTACGGGAAGGGTGGAAAGCTCTACACAGTGTGACGATAAGGTGGATTTATAGAGCTGCAGTCATTTAGTCTTGCTGCAGTGTCGCACTGTTACGCAGCAGATTGGACTACCTGTTCTTTTTCTGCGCAGGAGCATCGGAAAATGTTTGCAATCAGAGGGTGTTGGGGATTTGTAAGGATCAAGAGCGGACAATTAGAATCCCTTTTGAATTGCTTTGTCAGCTCCCTGCTGAGCGGTCATGTATCGATGCAGACCTCTCCCAGCGGTACTATTGGCTCTATGTTGAAGTGTCCTGTCTTTATCTAATGTGACATAGAAGGTGACCCCTCCACCCATCGCCACCACCGCTGTGTGTCTGATAGGAGGCGACATGCCTTCAGAACAAATTCAGCACATGAACGATGTGAAGCAGAACGCACTACTTCTAGTGAGCTGTGCTGAAGCCTGAAGATATACTTATTTACTTGTTACGTCTGCAGATATTGGCTTTTAATGCTGCTAATGGACAGAGTTTTACTGAGCCACTTACACCGTTTGCTTGACGTTTTAAGTGGCCATTTACATGTGATGGTTTTTAACAACAAAAACAGCGTCGTTTTAGACATCCTTTTTTTGACAGTGTAGTGAAAGGCAAATCTTTAAAATACTTTTTGAGACTGATCACAGCACCATTTCTGTCTTGACAAAAAGTAGAAATCGATGGAAGCGTCAAACCAGTAGTTATCAATTCATCTTTCAAATCTTAAAGGGATGGGAAAATCACTTTGAATGTTACAGGGATGTGATTTTTCCGCTAATTCGCGGAATTCCGCTTTTTTTATCTCCCCCCCCCCCCCAAAAAAAAAAAAAAATCCGTTTTAGTAGTTCATTGTGTATGCACATGACTCCGACAGATAACATCTTCTGCTATAACAAAGACATTTGTGGTATGCTCTAACATGAGTTACTTTTCATTTGGTCATGATACAATTATTTGTTCATGAAATTTGAACTCTTCAACATTATTTATGTGTTAACTTAGTAATCACATTAGTTAGATATGATGATATTCTCAGTGATAGTTTTTAAAAGCAAAGGCAGTCCAATGTTTTTGAATGTGACTGATTTTGAGTTGACTAAAACTGCCATTTTATATGGGATAGTCCAATATACATTGAAAATTTATGCTGTTGTTTTGTCTATTTCTTTGTCATGTGAGTGCATTGAAAGTACTTAAAAACACGGAAAACCCACGGGCTCCGGGGGGCTCCGCCCCCCTTGTCCCCCCACCAGGGCACTGCCCTGGACCTAGCTGGGTGCCAGCGGCCCCCAGACCCCCGGCTAAATTTTCAGATAATTTCACTTTGGTCAAATCACATCCCTGATGTTATGAACTCATATTTTAATACAATTGTTGTTTTGAGCAAAATAAAGAAGCTTTATCATTTTTTGAGTCGCATCTCTGGAATTCTTCATGTACGGTACATCAAATACCCTTGTATTTGTGTTATTACAGTACGCCTACATTTATGACTCTCTGTAGCTGGGCACTCATTCCATCTGGATGTGTGAATGCGTCAAGAAAATTGACCGCTCTTGCTCTTGCTTGCATGCAGAAATTCTGTTCTCACATTTGCAAAGGTGCTCGTATGTATAGCTGCCGTCACACCCCCATCAACAGAGATGGATTGAAATCGAAATAGAGAAGGGAGAAGTGTGATTGATTGGTGTTATGTGGAGAAAAAAGAAACAGATGTACAGTGCAGACTTTGACGGGAGACGAATCAAGTTCAATGTTTTCAGGGTCGTTGTGCAGCTCCGCCTGCCTCATAACATTCACCACGCTGACACTCACACACACACTCTTTAATCCAATGCTGTGTCCTGGGCCCGCCCAGGCTAATCGCTGTGGCAACGGACAATTAAAGGAGCTGAAAGGACAGAGCTCTTACTGTGGGATAAGAGGCAGGATGAGCGGACATAGCGCTGGTTTTCTTTCTGTCTAATTTGTAGTATGACATTCAATACAGAGCAGTCAACAAGTTGCGTTGCAAATAGGAGTCGACAACATTTCTTTATTCAACTGCAGATAGTACCAGACGTCTAGTAAAAAGAAAGATGCTTATTTGAAGGTGTAACATAATGCAGTATATAACATCTGTTCTGCAAACTGTTTCAAAGCTGACTTCTCCGTATTGACAGCCGTTTTAGGGTGATTTGATGGATTTTTCAACATCCACAGAATATTGGGTTCTGTGAAAATATAAGAACTGAACCTACCACCATATGACTCTTCTTTCGTCAGACAAAAAAAGTGTACTTCTAGCTTTTTTTGTTCTTTAGTAATCAACAGTGGAACGTGTGTTGGTTTGACCAAAAACATGGGTTCTGACCAAAAAGCAGATGAAACAAGATTTATGTAATATTATATTAAAAAAAAAAAAAGCTGAACAGTGACTTAAACGCAAATGTTTTTAATTCCGTGACACCTCAAACTATTAAAAGAAAGAAAGAAAAGAGACTGAGAAAAATGGCGAGATGGTCGTTTATTTTCAGATATACAACTTAGAAATCACTGGGTTGGGGCCGAAACGTCACAATTTGGCAAATTTCACAATTTAAAAAAAATCGATATACTATTGGTCAGTCTACACGTGTGGGTGTTGTTTTACACATTAGTGACCAATCAAAAGTGTTGGAAATAGCTTAGTCTCATGCAATGTTAATGGTTGAAAAAACATGCAATTTTTGGGGTCTCCTGAAAAGTGACTATTTTGGAGGTACAGTCACCGAATAACGTTAGTTGAACATCAGTGGCATTCAATATGGTGCTTTCCGTTCGGTACATGAACTGTGTCATCTTTCCTCATAATTGCTACACACACTTTCAACTAAGTGAAGTTACAAGGCAGCTCTGTTTAAAAAAAAATATATATATATATAGGGATCATTTTCATGTAATTCGATCAAAAACGGTAAATGCATAACCCAATTAATTTCATTTTGAAATTCAGTCAGCTTTACTGACATGAGTACTGTATATGAATTACTGACAGAAAAAAAATGGTTCTAGAATAATATTTTTCCACACTTAACAAATTAAAAATGTTCCGAATGAAATACAATTACTGTACTTGTTTTCTGAATATGCTAATAATTACATTTTTGGAAACATGAGTCTCCTACATCCCACAATTTTTTTCCATACGAAACATTTATGTTCAAGCAGAAACATGCCAAAATGCCATGAAAGTAGCTCTGCTGCGCTTTGAAACCATTAAACCTTGATAATGAAAGAAATGTGAGCAAATCTGCTGCTTTTTCTTTTTTTTTTTTTACGCCATCTCCCAGGTGCACTTGACACTTGAGGTTGACCGCTTTAGGCAGCGTTAGTTGAGCTGTACATGTTGCCAAACTCACCTTGCGGCCTTGAAGATGCTCGCCGGATAAACCGCTATCATGACTCATTGACGCGGCCTAAGCTTTCCTCCTTTTGTGAGCAAGGGCGCAGAAAATGCCACAGTAGGTTTTACTGATGGTGATGGATAGCTCGTGCTCTTGAGGTGACACGCATACAAATCCATAGAAGGCCAGCAGCCACTCACCTTCGCACATTCACTTACATTCTGCACTTAGATGCCAACTCCTACGCATGCAGCCCCACCCTGGCAATGTTTGCAGCCACAGTGGCTCATTAATGTGCACGGCAGGAAGTGTATGTGTGTGTGTGATAAATGGCTCTGTGAATTATGAATGAGGGGAGATGACGGGGGGGAGTCGGTCCACCCTGAAGCCCACTTGTGCTCTCACCAAGCACAGATCCGCTGATGGTGTTTTCAAAGTGTGTTCTTTGCCATGAATTATTTTGTTGAGAAACATTCTGTTTGTTAGACTCTATTTGAAGACCATCTTCGTTTTCTTTCTGTGTATTGTGTCCCATCCCATCCATTTTTTTATTCCATTAGTGTTTATTATGTTGTTGAATGAGCATAAAAGCTCAGCTAGTTCGTTGAGTTAATCATTTAACTGAAATTCAATTGATTTGGGCTTGAAAGAACCTTGAGGGCCTCTATTGTGATTATTGGCTCTTGAAGCTGCTTGATGCCGCTCAAAGAAGAGCTTTAACATAAAACTCCCGAATTAATCTTTTAAGCACCTGTAAAGGGAATCCAAATTTGAAAAACTGGCAAATATATAAAATGAAGTGAAAAATCAAGCCGTCTGTTTCGAATGCTGTGGGCATATTAACATACTAACTTCTTTCTTATGCCTACACATCCCGATTGCGTTTGAACCTCAATAATATATCTGCCATATATTTCACTGGGTCGTCGCACTGCAGGCTTGGGCCTCGTCACAGTAACTAATGGCGCTTTTCCTCCGGACCGGTTGTCCTCTGATGCTTGCGTCTCCATGGGACTTTTTCGGGGCCGAGCGGTTACAACGGAACCGCTTTTAGAACCATCTCAGAAGTGGTTCTACAGCGCCGGTCGTCTGGCGCCTAGCGGGGCCCTGTGGTCACTGTCACCTGATTGGCCGACAGCAACGCAGCAAGCAACGGCGTGGAGCGCGCCCATTTCCTTATTTTATGCAAGCAAGGCAAGAGGCACCCGCCGGCCTTCGGCAAAGTTATAAAAATACAGTTCATACAATAAATACAATAATGTTTTACAACGCTGAACTATATTAACAATTTAAAAGGGACTTGCGGATGGATTTGTAATGATTGTGGTTTAAAAAAATCGCGAGTGCCGACCACTCGCTTGGTTGTATGTTCCCATTCACTTGGATGAGAGCTCCAGCGGCAGTTAAATGAATGAGGCTGAGCTCTCCATTCAGAAATAGCTTCGTGAGTCGTAAAATAAAGATTGCAATATTTCATCCATGGTGGTCCATATAAAATTGTAAATATAGTTGCATGTTGGCGCGACTTGCCACTCGTGAAATGTTATGGCTGCGGGAGTGCAAGCTTGGCTTGGACAGTTCTAATGATCCCGCCCCCTTCCCGCCTCACACCTGCTGTAATGAAAATGCAATGGAGCCCATGTATTGTCGTTCCCTACAGTGTGGTGTGGTAGCATGTGCTAATGGAAAAGCGGCATAAGTAACTGGATTTCAGGCCTGATACCCACTGACTATATTTATATCCATTTGGGTTAAGGTCAAAATTCTGGTTTCTGAAACATTCGGTACAACCTGTTTACATGCGTGAGCAGACAGTTACTCCCATATACATGGTCATTAGCCGGGTTTACATGGAGACTTTTTAGTTATTCCAATGGAAATCATTCCGAATGAAGATCTGTGGTCACCTGATCCGATCTGCCCTTTACATGCTCCTTTCCTTTAATCATATCAGCCCCATTAGAGCCGTGGGACACGCGGACATCAATCATGTGATTTATCAAGATGGAGTTAAATCCTCACTGACCACAGTAGTTGTGATAGTTTTAGCACTTTTATTAAAGCAACGTCTTTATAAAAACACATTCTACGTACTTTCAAACAAGTTGTGATAGAATTTCATTCAGATTGAGGTGTTTACATTGGTGTTGTTCCGATACCGATACTGGTATCGGCAGAGGCCCCAATACTGCATTAAAACAGTGGTATTGGTGAGTACTAACAAGTAACATGCCGATACCATTAATTTTGACACTAATATAGGACTTTGGATGCAGCATTTTGTGTCTTGTCATGCATGACATTCACTGATGTGTGACGTGTTCACTGCATACCCAGCTAAGATATCCTATTGGCCCTTGACTGCTCTGTACCAATGGCAGGACAGCTTTTTTTCATGTTAAGACAAAAACCCCTTAGGTTTCAGTATGGTATCGGCATACTGCAAAGCTGGGTATCGGAATCGCTATCAGGGGTCAAAAAACGGTATCGGAACAACACTAGTTTTTACATGGAGCATTTTCATTCTGTTTGTCCGTTTGGATTCATTCAATTCGGAATACTTGGCTCCATGTAAATCCGGCTACTGTGATGAGTCGGAATATCTTGTTTGAAATTGCGATGCCCGGACAGCGTCATTATGCAAATCGACGTCATTTCCCCTTGTAACTGTCTGCGGTCACTTAAAATACATTATATTCATGTCACTCACCACACTAATGAAGTAGTTAGTTTTCTTCTCACTCCAAAAGTGTTGTTCTTTGCTTCTTCATCATGTTTGTTTCCAACATGTTTATAACATGACAACGCTGCGGAGAAATCAATGTATTCAAATTAGACTTGTTTAGCGAGTGGGACAGCGTTGTGCATTCAAGTTGATCCTGTACTCAAAAGACTACGATTTCTTGTGGATAGAGCATGCACAGAAGACAAACCAATGCCCCGTTCAATCAAGGTATTGTGAATGCATTCATATAAACAAGAATTTGGGTTACGAAAGGAGTAAACCTGGGTTTTTGAAAAAACTGAATAAGAGCATATTCAAGTTTTTGCACGCGTTTACATTTCCTTTCAAAACCCGAATACCGCCCGTGTTTTGAAAGGCTTACTGACTGCATATAAATATACTGACTGATGAGAGCGAAGGCATTCAAGGTTCTAATAGCGTGTGGGAGGCGGGACACATGCTGAAGGTGACCAAACATTCTCTTTTGCCCAGACATGTTATTATTGCTATATATTAGAAACTTTAAAAAGAAAAAAAGTTCAGCCTTTACATACCTTCTTCCTGCTTTGTTAAAATAAGGTCGTAAGCTTCATCGGCGGCCCAGACTCACTTGCTCTGCGCTTCCGAACCGTAGGCATGGTTTGCGCGCAGGTTCGAACCTCCACCCCTTTAAAACAAAAAGCAAAAAAAAGTCGATCGTGGGAACAAAAAACACTAGTCTTAGAACATTGTCATTATGTATTCATTTGTCAAGTAAGATTTAAAAAAAGAGTTATGTTTTTGTTTTATTCTCTACCCATACAGAGCAGGCATACGTTAAACTTGTTATAATTTATGGCATCTTGAGGACGGGCTGAATGTCCTCTTATTTGGAAATCCAAATATGGTCGCCCTACTCATACTTGACATTGAAGTGCATCACTGGGCCCCCCCCAAAAAATAAAATAAAGTGAAATAGTGAAAAACAGTAAAATGCTATATGTACACATAGTAGTAGAAGTCAACCTTAAACATTACTTGACTATAATATGTTATATGTGACCTCACTAGTCTAAACATGACATTCTGATTAATATTACATTTGTGGAACATGAGTTATGAAGCAAAATACAGCCATTTTTTCCGACTTAAGTCGACTTAGTGTCGACTGAAGATGACATCAATGTTGCTCAGGTCTCAGGTGACAACCAATCACAGTTCAGCTTCAGAAAACAGGTGATTTGTGATTGGTTGTTGCCTGAGCCCTGAGCAACATTTATGTCACCTTCAGTTGATATCAAGTGGCAAAATGGCCGTCCCCTTAGATGGATAAAAACGGCTGGATTCTTAACTCATATTCCACTAACGCAATATTAACCACAATACAATGATTAAACCAGTGGGGCTGCATAGAACATATTATAGTCTTTTTTATTTTTTTCTGAATTCGCTTCACCAAGTCTTTAAAAAGTCCCTAATTTTTCTTGTCCATTTTAAAACTCAGGAATGAACCGGGAAACCGCCTTCTGTTTTTGCTGCCGTTTATTGTGATGTTTCTTGGTGACTTCCGTGGCCTCACTTAGACCAAAATATTAGTGACAAGTTAACAGCGTGCTACGGCCCTCCTGTTGTCCCCTTCCAGCTGTCAGCTGCTCCTCCATCCACATAGCTGATAGCCCCCACGCTGTCATGTCTCAAGACTGTTACTGACATACTGCCCGTGTGTGTGTGCGTGTGTTTGTGTGCATGTGTGTCAAGTACCAGATATATTCCCTGCAGAGGTAATTCCCTAACCTTTTATCACTTTCACATTTTGCCCATGTCATTCTCCTTTTCTGCCATGCTGACTCTCAGTCTTGGCTCTCATCCCCTCGCCTGCTCTCTGAATCTGTTTACTTGCAAGGCTTTATTTGAACATGTGTTTTATCTAAACTAAACATTATTTTCCTTGTAACATTACTATTTGGTACATACAGCATGTGTCATGTATATCCAATGTTGTCAATAGTAGGGGTTTTTGTTTTGTTTTTCTGCTTAAACAATGTGAAGGTTTGGCAATTCAGTTATGACTGAAGAAAAACTAATTGCGTATAACATTAGGGATTACTGGACCTTCCATAATTAGTGCACGTTTATGGTTCCATTTCTATTCAGCACACACACACACACACACACACACACACACACACACACACACACACACACACACACACAGCAACCCATAGACGTACCCTATGTTCGAAAGGCCTCAGGTCAAATGTTTCCTACTGTACAGATAATGTGCCATGACACGAGACTAACTTCCTTGTGGGCTTTTACTAATAAAGGCTCACTGTGCTTACTGCTGTGGTGGGTTAAATGCAGAGATTGATTTGTGTGCGGTGCATGTAAAAATGACTGTTTGTGCCAATGAAAGCAGCCAGGCTGTTAAGCAAATTTTCTCGTATGCCAAAAAAGGACCAGCTGTGACAGGAAATGACCCCAAATTGCACTAGGTTCAAATACCACTTTTACAAATCGACATGATTGCACGAAAACGCCTCAAGAACCGAAGCCTGAAAATAAACAGGATGTTGTCTATTTTGATTTAAAGCGGTCATTTTGACAATGTTAAAAAAAAAAAACAGCTTACAATTAGCCATCTAACACCAAAGTCGAATAAATGTCCAATGTTATAAAATCGGTGACATCTAAATGGAATATAAGTAGCAAATGTGCACGCATTTCACACTAGCACCACAGTAACCTGCCGAGGAAAATGAGGCATCGTGACTTAGTAATGATTCAAATTATGGCTGTTTAGTTTAGAGAATAGAACTTTATTTACAGCTGTTTATTTCACACACACACATACACACACACACACACACACACACACAAAAGTCTGGCGGGGAATGGCTTGCAATGTGACAGCAGCAACTGCTTAATTATACAGTGAGACGTCTATGTCAAATCAAAGCTAAAGCCTTTTCCTCCATCTGGTTTTACATGAGTGAGAAACAATAGTTAAGTACAAGAGGGGGAAAGCTGGCTACAGCCACTTCAATTAATCGGTTCTTCTTTTAATAGGATGCCAATGCAGACAAGTGCCAACGTGTTGCCTGCATCCCCTTTTCCCTTCCTTCGGTATTTCCATGCGTTATATTTAGCAGAAGATCTAGAACATTATCATTAACTACCAATCAGGACACCATTTGTCAGTGTGTTGAATAAGCACGGTATGTGATATCCGAGGAGAAGATACGGAGGGGACTTGCGGGTGGGGTGAGTGTTTGCATCTGTGTTGATTGTTAACAGATCATTTACTCTCATCAGTCAGTCAATAAATGGAAGGAAAAAAAAACCCACTTTGGCTATCACACGTACATCAGTTGCATTTCAATGTCTTATGAAGCTACATGCGATACAATCCTCTTCTGACCGGAAACAAAACAGTTGAAGTGATGTTTTTATGTGGAAAAAATATATATATATCTGCACTAGCCACTTTTGTTGGCTACATACCAGGAAGATTATAGTATAGTGGTACCTTGAGATATGAGTAACCAATTTTTTTGCTTTGACTTAATTTAAATTATACACGAGCGCTGTATGTTGGCAGTGAACTGAACTCACTTCACAATGAGAAGCAGTTGGGAAGATAGTAAACAATAGCATACTGCCCCCAGACAGCCAAGGCAAGTACAACAGAAGGAGAAGCACTATCTCTACTGAATTGAAATAAAAAATAGTAGACTTTACATCGATCTGATCGGCTGGATTGGGATCGGCCGATAGTTTGCATTTCATTGATAAAAGAATCTCAATTTTGAGATTTCTCCCAAAATAGCCTCTTTTAGGTCTATTTTCATTTCCCAACAGCACAAAAGTTAAAATAGTAATAGAAAATAAATAAACAATTATTAGAACAGCTGCATCTTTAACCAATGTGTTTTTTCGCCAACTTTAGCTAGCAGCGCATCTTGGAAACCTGCCTCAAATAACCCAGAGTTCCTCGCCTCTAACGTCACTTCACAAATGATTTATATAAATGGTCATAGCAACCAATAAAAGTCTAGATACACCATAATGCGATCCCCCAGCACAAAGCGAACAGAAGACACATGTCATAACTGCATCCTACCTCATAGCAAAAACGAATGTCGTCATCGTTTCTGACACTCCCAGAGGAAACGAAATGGACAAATCAGTCATTTACTTCTCCTAGACAACAATGAGATTGCTGTGAGACAAAATTGAGACTAAGGTGTGTTGCTCCTGTGTCTCATCATTTTCTCAGGAGCAATGCCATGTACTTAATCTCAAATTAGTCTCCTTTGGCGTTTTAGATGATGTCTCAATAAGGTCTCACATATTTCTCAGTGTTTCTCAGCTCGCCGCTTGTGTCTTGTCCACGTCGTCTCGTCAATTTGTTTGTACTATTAGTTCTATAGTTATACTATAAAGCACTAACTTATATCTTATATACCTTATATATATCTATATATAAATCATATTTATCTTGTATATCTTATATATTATACTGTATATTACTTACATAATGTACAGTTCAAAAAAGATTTTAAAGAAAGTTAAAAAAACACTTGTTTCTGGGAAACCAAATGTGGATTGTTTTGCTGAATCAGAACTGCACTACTCGCAATTGCATATCATGAAAATACAGTTTAACCTAATTCAGATAAATTATTAGCCGTTTGATATAGTTTCACGTTCAACTTCTGCTGGGGGAGTGTTGTGTTTTTTTGTAATTGCATGCTCCTGGTTTGTTTGTTTTACACTACTACAAATACTATTGCTATTTGACAGTGTTAGTTTTATGTAAATTTTGTTTTCAGGTCTAATCAATAGTTTTTGCTCAAACAATCTGACTTTGTATTTATTGTAGTTTTAATGTGCAAAGTATGTACATGTCAAGTGCCGGTGAGAAGTTCTTCAAAGGTAAACAGCAGCCATCGATTTTTGTTGTGATTCAAGAGTAAGTATATTATTTCCCTTTCGTTTTACATTTGATATTTTATAGCTTCATATACATTTTGGTCTTGTCGATTTGACGCAGACATTGCTGTTTGCGGTAATCTGGAATTTTCCTCAGTATTTATTCTTTTAATGCCATAATATTTAGTTAGGTGCTGTCGAGACAATCTTTTTCCATCTGACCAGAGTTTTGCTTCAATTCAATAAAATAAATAGCAAATGAATGAATAATAAGTTGGATCACTGGATCGCTGTTACACAGTTACGCCACTAGGAGGCGCGCCATGTTTCTAACCAGACACACCGCGTAGAAGAAGAATCTCGACTTGCCAACAGCCATGCTTTTGAGTCTGTGGCTGTGACGGGAATCCAAAAGTGGCAGTGTTTCAGGTTGGTAAAATGTGCAATGAAATAAAACAAACAGAATGTGTATCACTCTGTCATTTTTCACTCCTGTAGCTTAGCATACGTGGTCTTTAGAAGTGGTTTGACTGAAGATATTATTCCGAATCATCCTAAACGTTGAAGCTAAATTGCTAATCATCTGTTAGCAATGAAAGCAAGGTGTGCTGTGTTGCTAATATATGCTAGGAAGCTAACCAACTGCACTGAAACGGGACATGAGTGCTTAAGTACATGAATGGAGCTTATTTAAGTAATTTTTAACATGCTATCATAACTGTTGACGACAGAACATTGACTAACAATGGTAGAATATGTTACATGTTGTTAGGTTTAGTTTTTATAGTAAATTAAGTGTAATAGTGTAGAAATGTATTAATAAAGTTGATTTGTAACTTGTTTTTCTTCTCACTGTAACTCCTTTCATCAGGAAATTAAACAGAGGTGTCATCTGTCATGCAGCAGGTTTTTCAGTTGGTGAGGCAAGTAAGAACCTTTATATTAATTATTGAGCTAATGACGAACATTACATTAGTTTCACACTGTAATATAACAAATATGTAGATGTTGTACTTCATTGCTTTTAACTCTTTGACCGCCAAAAACGTTAAATAACGTTTAGTAAAATCCTACGGAGGAGCACCAAAGACGTTAAAAGACGTTCACCAAGGTTTTTTTTTTTTTTTTGGGGAACGGGTGGAGGAAAGCCTTGGCCAGCTGTGCTGAAAGTATCAAGCAGCTCTAGTTAGTATATTGACTATTTTTGGCCCCTAGATGGCAACGATGACTCTCTTTGGACAAGATCGAGTAGGCGTCAGTAGCAGAAGACATAGTTGGAAGCGTTGATGCGGCGGCTATGATCACGTCATAAAGCCTCACCGGCTAGCGATGCTAACGCCGGAAAACGCGGAGCACAACCGAGCACTTCTGCACAGGCGGACGTTCAATCGGACGACGAAGAGTGCCCCGAGTCCAATGCATATTCATCGGAGGAGTGGGTACAGTCTGATCACGGAGAAGACACTGGTTATGGACTACGATGCCACCATGAATGGAGCGGATAAGATGGATCAACCACCCGCGGTATAGAAACTGAAGGATATGAGGAAGCCAGACGTAACACCACCGTAACGTCACCGTATCATGATCCTGAGAGTAGACTTGATGGCAACATGGCCAAACACACACTGCAGTATATACTTGCTATTCCCCGGAAAAAAAAGCCAGCAAGAAAGTGTAGCGTCTGCACGCTAAGGGGCCATCGCAGTAAAACTAATCTGTTGTGTAAATCCTGCTGCGTCCACTTGCACGCAGGGGAGTGTTACAAAAAGAAAAACTGTATTTGAAACATCCACACAATTGTAAATAGTACCACGGTTGCATACATTTGTAAATAGTTTGCCAAATTGTTTTGTCAAATTGTTACACTGTTGAATGTAAATAAACGTATTTTTCTATCAAAAAACACTTTTTCATTGTTGGTGGTAGTGTTTTACAGAAGTAAAGCACTGTTTAGGTGTTTGTGGCATCATTCATGGGAAAAAAAAGGTGTCAAATTCACTAGAGTGCATGAAATAATATTGTTTCACAAAAAGCTTGATTTCTCCGTATTTTGTTTCAAAACAGAGCATTTGGGTGAAACTAACCATTTTATTGTTGATTACTGAAAAACGGAATAAGGTAGAAAGAAACTTTTTTTTCTGATGAAAGATGAGAGTCCAATCTTTCATTTGGTAGTATGTGTGTTTCCATAGTCCAAACACAACATTTTCTGTGGACCTTGAAAGATCAGTCAAAATGCTTAAATCGGCTGGCACCCACGGCATCCCTTTTCTGAAAACGTCTGGCGGTCAAAGAGTTAATATATTTTCTGTTCATATATAGGTTGTTGGTACTGTTTTGACAGGCCACGTGGCGTACGGGTGGTCGCAGCGTCTTCAAATCAAGATGCCTAATTATGAATTAACTACTTGGAATTTCTTGGAAGGCATGATGTACCTTGTGTTGAGATTGATGTCAACTCAATGAAAAGGAAACAGGTGAACAAACACCCACAAAGTATTAGAAGAATCCAAAGAGAGCTGAGGTAAACTAACTTCCACCACATCCAAGTGTTTAAACTAGTGACAGGGATGTAACTTTGCACAGGCTTAATGGGGAGGAAGACGATGTGCAGGTCTTACCCAGAAGACAAATGTGGCAAAGAGGAACATTTTAAGGTAACGTTGGTATGTATTCAAACTTCATAATATGACATAACATATTAATAGAATGTCAATTGTGCTCAGGTTTCAGGCTGTGAATGTTTTTGTTTTTCTTTTGCCACAAAATTCAATATGAGGAGGAGGAGGAGAGCAGAACAGGTAAAGAGATGCATATATATTTCCTGAAGAATCCCCCCCCCCCCAAAAAATGACTTCGGCAATTATTTTAAGAAGGCGTTGATTTACCATTTACAAGGACAAATACAATTTGTAAAAGAGTCATTTATGAACACTTTTTTGCCTAAATCGCTGCGACTCTCATCCTGCCTAAATTTGGTATTGCTTCTCAACAGAATGTATCACATTGCTTCATTTACACTCATGTTTTGCTTGTTGAAATTTCCTCAAAATGTAACTGAATTGGTGGGAATCCTAGAGATATCATATTACAATGTGAATTTTGTGATATCAGGAATTAAAGAGCTCTTAATACGGTCATGGTAACTGCTGTTACAAATTATGCGATTTGTAATTTGTGCTTTCTTTTATTTTTACAGCTTGCATCATGCGCTGTAGCATAATGGAAGGATGGGCACCAGTTAAAAAAAGTAAGATTAAGAAAGTCTTCATTAACAAATGCTGCTTTTGTTGTTCGTGTAAAAAAAAACAGCTTTAAAATAGACTTATTAATGTTAGGAGGCAGATACAGTATCTGTTTCACTTTGTAGTTAAAAGCATAATTAGCCAAAAATAAGACTTTTATCCATTCACCCTCATGTAGTTGAAGTGTTCTGAGAGGTTTTTGGATCTACTACCGTCAGCCCCCCCTAGGTGTTCGGATGATACAGAAACCTCTCCTAACACTTCATATGCATGAGGGTGATTGAATAAAGGTTACAGTTTCATTTTTGATTAACTTCTCATTGTTGTTGTTTGTATAATGATAATTTCAGTTACAATAATTATATATAAAATGTGACATTTTCAAGTTATTTGTGTTCAGTGCTTTGTTGAATTTAATAAAGAATACTATGATTAAGTTGTATCCAGAACACTTTATTCATCCCAAAAGGGAAATTCATTTGTCTGTCAGCTCATCTGTCATAATCTATAGAATTATAAAGCCAAATGACTATATGTCTGCATCCTTACCTACGTTGTTTTAGTTAAACTAAAGTAAAACTAAAATTGAAAAAAACTAAAGTAAAACTAAAATTGAAAAAACTTTTCAATAACAAAATAAAATAACTAAAATGCTTTTAAAAAGCAACTGCAACGACAATGTAATCTTTCAAAACTATAATTCAAGCAAAAAATCGCGTTTTTTGTCCTTGGCAATTCATTTAATACATTTGCCTTTGATGTTGATTTTAAATATAAACTTTGAGCAACAACATTTGTTTCTAAGATTTTGCTCAATAGTATCTCAGTATAGCTCATTTTCTCCTTGGAGATCTCCAAGGTATCTCCAGTAAGTCTCACGTTTGACTCTCCTCTATAATTGCTATGTCTCCCTTATTTCTCCTAGTAAATTTTAGGAGAAACAAATGAGAAACGTTTGAGACAACAAAAGAGTAAAATGAGACTGAGATGAGATTCTTCACATTTGTCTCACATAGTCTCACTTATTTCTCCTTATGCTCGTTTTCTCCTTGAAGTTAGATCTCAAAAAAAATTCCATTAAGTCTCAGGTATTACTCCCGCTTTAATTTATTTGTCTCCCTTATTGCTCTTAGTGAGTTTTAGGAGAAACAAATGAGAAACGTTTGAGACAAAAGAGAAGGT
The DNA here is from genome assembly GCF_051991255.1 of Vanacampus margaritifer. Classification (NCBI taxonomy): domain Eukaryota; kingdom Metazoa; phylum Chordata; class Actinopteri; order Syngnathiformes; family Syngnathidae; genus Vanacampus; species Vanacampus margaritifer. The sequence continues at coordinate 23,378,674 of NC_135433.1, forward strand.
AAAATGAGACTGGTGAGATTCTCAAATTTGTCTCACAAGACATAGACGAGCAAGCTTTGAGCAATAAGATTTTCCTCTGGGCTGCGTCGAAGGTTTGTATTGCAAACAGAAATGATCTTCAGTTCGGGGATCTCTTTCTTTAACAAGTCCATTTCTACTATTAATGTAATGTAACCAAGTACTCAAGCATGTCACGGTGATGAGGGTGAAACACTCACGCGAGCAGCCGAGTTCCCACAGAGCAGAGTGACAGCAAGTCGGGATGAGTGTAAAAGTTGTGAAATGCCTTAATTATGTAATAATGTAGGCTAATAATGTATTGTAAATAATTTTATGTTTTTATCAGTCATCGATGTCATCAATTTCATGCGACGCCGTATACGCCACTTCATCGACACATCACACATAAACCGTCTGCCTGAGTCGCACAATATCACCACAAATTTTCATTTTATGCTCTTTTAAGTGGGGTGAAATTAAAATCAAATATGAGCAATGAAATATGAGACTTGAAGACGAAAAAATTATTGCAATGGTCCTCCCATAGCAAGTCTTCCCGCCCTATAATGCATGCAGCCTATATTTGGAGTTACTTATAAATACTGTAGTGTTGTGTTCCTTTTTCTGTTAAAAATAATATTTAAAAAAATCTGTTGACCCATCAAAACATTTTCATTTTCAGCATGAGACGTCGTTGTCAAGCTGTAATTGATGCTCAAGGGCTCACGACGAGTTATTGAGACCTTGCACATTTTTGTTGTGGTGTACCCACCATTGTTGTTAACTTTTTTCAATGAATTGTTTGAGATGAGGAAATCACCAGTGCATTCTTCTTTCTAAATGTCCTACTTTCATGATATGATATCACTGTAGTGTCAGCGTTTTACATTTTCCAAAAATTTCACCTGAAAGCCAAATATCCCTAACTTTTTGTGAGTAGTGTATATATATTTTCATGGGCCCGGCCAGTCCCTATGCCACACACATGGTGGTGGTCTACTGTAAATATAAAAGTTGTTTAAATAGATATATTGCTTCATTTCCTGATCGAATCGGTGATCGGTTATCTTTTTTTCTTTCTTCCAAACTCGCTGATTGTTGATCAGTCAAAAATTCCTGATCATATAAAGCATTAATGCTTTGGTTGATGTTGACATTCGGAAAACAGTGGTCCTCAACATACGTGGATTCACATATTTGCAGATTTCCCCCCCACTATTTTGGTCAATATTTTAAAAATATATATTTTGTATTACCCTTGCTCTTTCATGTTTATCAGCATTTTTCAAATAATATTTTAACAAAAAAAATTTGGGTCCTTCCCCCAATGCACTTCAGTGGGCATTAGTTAGACGCAGATTTTCGTGAATTGCGGGCTTGCTCAGTCCGTATCCCAGGTGGCACACAATTGTGGCAGTGTCCCACCTCTACTGAGTTCTGTGCAAACGGCAGGATCATTTATGCAACAGGTTTTTAGTCCTGGTCCCGGCTAGTCCTGACATACGACATTGTGAGGTTATGTCTTGTGGCACACACTTTTGCTGCCGTCCTTACTGTTATCCATTTCATTGGTTTACTGTGTATACTTCCTGTTTATCATTTGATTCTTTATATTTATTACCTATAATTTTTCCATGCAAATATTTGCTGTAATTATTTTTTTTACTGGTACATTGGTGTATGCTAGTGATTATCGGGGGTTCGGGTTACAGCATCACTGTAGGGCATTATCGTAAACTGAGGACGCTGTGTACATATTAATTTTACAATTGACTTGCTACCTTGTGGTAACTTCCCTACTTGCTCCTAATGCGAAGTTGTAACAATTTGAAAAATAATTCTCCACAGACTGCACTTTTCCATTTATACTTTGGCAGTTATTGATTCGTTTGGACTACACTAGAAATATATATGTAATTACACGCCTCACCGGCAAATGCTGTAACCTTTTGTTTTCATATCAAATATGAAGCACTTCTTACAGACTCCTGCAGTATGCACAGATGACTATTATGAGTGAGATGAAATTGGTGGTGGGGGGGGGGTGCATTAACATTCAGATGAGTGTGCACTGGCGAGGAGTTTCACACAAGAGGGGAAGGCAAATGAGATTCAGTGAGCAAGTGTAATGAGTTTTTGGGATGATGTCAGCCGTGGCAATACTTCACAGTGAAGAGCCCTTTAAGATCACGCAGTGACGAGGTGAGTGGATATCAGGTCAGACTCAAAAGAATAGGGAGCACAGTTGAATTTGAGAAACAAAGAAACAACGGCGAGTTCCAGTCAATGTGACAGAGCCAGCTGGGAGAGAAAGTCCACGGAGCAATAGGTAACAGGGAGGTTAAAGCTTATGGAAGGATGTCAAGTGTCTCCATTGTTCCAGGCCAGTCTGTTCATGACAGCCGGTACTGGTACTGTCATCAGATTCAGAATAGCTTTATTGTCATTGTACCACACCTTGCAACAAGATTAAGTAGCAGCACCAATGTGCGGAAATAACAAAACACACAACAAACACTATTGAAAAAAGAAGAAGCACAATATAAAAAAGATACTATATTAAAATGTTGGGTTCTTCAGTGCAGGATTGAGTTCAGTGCTCAGACAGCTATTGGGAAGAAGCTGTCTCAGTGTAGTTGCTCATATATAGCGAGATCAGAATACAGATGATTTGTTTTTGTCATACGTTTTTGATTTATTGGGACTGTAGCTGCCACAAACAAATCTTTTTTGGGCAAATTGTTACAAAGTGTAGCTTTAAGTTTCCAAGCTCCGCTTAGCAGTAATACATAAAACCAACATTTTTTAGTGCTGTATAAAGAGAAACCTTAGGAAGCATCTGATTGTTTTGCTATTTGACGTGCGTGTCCAGGACCGCAATAAATGTCCGTGCGAAAACACGATCTATTGGATCCGGCAACTTCCGGATGTGTTTTTTAAAATGATTAAAATAGCTTTGAGGCATGCATTTTAGCATCGACCAATTTGTGGTCGACCCAAACAACTTGATCGACTTTGTTTCCCAGCCCTAACTGTAGCGTTTAGATATTAGTGAAGAGAGGAAAACTGACTGATTATGTTGTCATCAAAGACTAATGTGACCTTGTCTATGACATAATCTTATATTATACATAGAATAGGATTTCCCAAACCTGAGAGTGAGGCCTAAAATTCTGGTGCATATTTTGGGGAATGCAGCAATTTTTCATTGTCATTAAATTAATGTCTTCGGTGGTGTTCAATATAATACCTTGCCAGAAGGAACCAAATTTTGATTTTTGAGGACCTGATATGGGTCTTGAGTTTGGGTAACTCTTGTTTTGAGACGTGCTTTTGACCCAACCTATTCATTCTGTTTCTTTTTCTGAAGTCATGTTTACATAACGCTATATATTAGGTCCCCTTGCAGCATCTTGCCTCTCTGACGGTGGAAGAAAGTCTTTTAGCCTTTATCGAATTAGCTTTGCCACAGTGTGTACATCACTCTTGTGGCTGCTGAGACTTAAGTCTTCACATTGCTGTTCTTTTTGCTGCAGGAAATGCTGACAGCGTGCATGACGGCATGGCTACTTTGCAACAGATTTGAATTATTATTGTATTATACTGTATGTCTAAGTTCTTAGTTGGATTAGTCCAAACTCTTATTGCTTCTGGAAAATAGGAGTATTCTTTAGGATTGGTCAAAAAGTGAGATAATGAACAGTAAAATAATAATTATATCAACATAACTACAATAATACGACAATAAACAGTATTGTCTCTTGAGATTCTCCTTTTTTGTCCTCATTAGCACCTAATATAATGCAGGTCTAGTGCAATACGTTTTAATCAGGAAAAACAACAGCTAATGGTCACGAGAAAACATTTGCTACAGAATTTTGTAGCGCAGACTCTGATTCAGCTACCAGCACATTCATACAAAGGAGACTGCTACCAATTAAGGGTTCAGGGTCTTGCTCAAGGACACTCGAGCAACAACAGCACAGTCTATGGTAGCCACTCATTCTCATGCGCCTCGCCATTGCATAGCTCTCAGCATGGTAGTTCATGAGGCAATCAAGAATAAATTATACCTGTTGACCTTTAACCTCTCTGGATGATGCCAGTCACTTGTAAAGGTGTCCCTTTAAAGTAACACACCGTTTATTAAAAACTAACCAGCTATTCTGTGAAATAGTTCATTTCAACTCTTTCCTTAAAAAAGTCATGGGGACTCGCCAAAGATTTGAGTCCAGCCGAAAGCGAAGATGAAACTGTGGCCGATAACGAGGACACATTCAGCCGGCCTATAGCAAGTAGAAGTTAGGGAGCGTCTGCAAGTTGTGTGTTACAGGGGGTCAAGTCACCATTTACATTGGTCACCCTGGAAATGTAATTTGTGGACGGTAGACATCCGGCTCACTTTTACTCGCTAGGCCAGCTACTGTACATGTTGTTGTGCTCAGCGTGCTTTGCCCACATAAGGATAGACAATCCCCTCACCCAGACGAAAATGCATACTGATTTAGTGCCAGTTATTGAGGGTTGTAATTTTAAAATAATAAAAGTCTAGTTTTAGTCCAGTGAAAAATGTGCGTTGACAAAATTATTTTTAGTTTTTGTTGATGAAATTAACACTAATACACAATGCCCACTTGAATACCAGAAAATAAGTTTTAAGTGTTATCTTCTTTTAAACATAATTACCTTTTTTAAAGGACAAAAATATATTGATAAATTAGGGCAGTGTTGCTGTTCTGCATTTGGAATTTTTGGGATAGGAATTTCTTTGACCATAGCTTATTTGAATTTTGAGTTACCACCAAGTGAAGGGCTGCAAATTTGCAATAGTGGATTTCTAACTGTCTATAAATATTATCTAAGGGTGAGGCTAGAAACAGTGGCACTCGATCTCAGTTTGACAAGTCTATAGTCATCTGTTGTAAATCCATTTGGGTTTGACGCAGACACACATATCCTGTTCACAAGGCAGCATCATTCATGCCCACTCATACTATCTATATTTAAAGGCATGTTTATGCATGTAGTAAAAGGAGATAACTGTTAAGCATCCCCCCCATATGTATTATTCAATGGAATGTTGTTGGCTGTCTCTCCTTTGGAATGTCTCTTACTGCCTGACATACTCTGACAACTGAGTTTGGGAATTATTTTGCTTTCTATGGAAAAAAAGACGCTGGACCCAGCAGGAGCTATAAAGATGAAGGTCCATATTCCATTTCCCCCTATCAGACTGGCCTGCCGACTCACCCCACCTCTTTCACTGTCAGAAATGACAGTCCCCTGGTGATTTCTTATCAAAACTGCATACACATCTTTCATGCCTACAGACAGAGTAGTATTTTTCTCCTCTTACAATGCTACCGCTCTTACCCTGCGTCTTTCTACTTTCGTCACTCGCGCTTTGTTCAGTGAGTGCTCGATCATGCCTAAACATACTTGTATTCTCATATCTCTCTTCCACTGTGGACCATGTCGCATAGTGTCACACTTGACTTCTTTCTGCTCTTCCCCTTACAAGGAAAGGATGTCCCATACATCCCATCCCAGTCCAAAGGAGAGGTTGCCAACTGGCCAGATGCCTCTATTTCTTCGTGCCACCTGTTCCATTGCCCTTCTGCTCCCATACCTGGCCCTGTTACAGAAACCTGCCATCATGAGATTATTTAGGGCACAACATGTTTGTTTGTTTGTTTTGCTGATTCAAGCAGTTCTGTCAGCTCTGCTTCCTCGCCTGTTGTCCTCCTTCACTTTTAGAATAAATCTCCCCAGGACAAACAGCTTTGTTCAGATAAAACGAAAGGTGGTGTTGTGTGATAAAGAAACAGGAGGTTTTTGGGTAAGACTCAAACATATTCTTGAAAAAAAAACACTCTCACCCATACTGTACAATAAACATTGATTCACAATTATATTTGCAGTTCGATATTTAGAATTAATTAATGAGGACATCAATCAATTTATGTACCGCAAGAAAGTCCGCATGGTGGGAGGTCAAGGGGATTGCTGTATGTTTTGGGACGGAGCCTTGCCTTAAATGACTTTGGACTAAGACTTGTACGTATTCAATCTTGACTAACCATCGATCCATTTTGTAGCACTACTTATTCAGGGTTATGGAGGAACTGGAGTCTATCCCAGCTGACTTGAGGCGAGTCATGCCGTACACCCTGGACTGGTTGGCAGTCAATCACCATAAGTGGGCATTCCGTCAATATTGACAAAGGTCCATCAATCCGTCAATGACGGATGGCCATTTTGTTAACAATTGACGGGAAACTTTAAAAATTGACGAACTAAGGCATTGACCAAAGGGAGTTTACGTCCATTAATGTAATTGTCAATAATTATGACAATCCATAAATGACAAACATCACATTTTAGTGATAGATTGACGGATGCCCACTTTGAATGACGGAAAAATTGACAGACGCTCATTTTGCTGAGCAATCGACAAATGATGGATTGACGGTTCGCCTTGAAATATTGACAGATTGACGATGACGCAAAGGTTTTGACGATTGTCGAATGACGGATGCTCAAAAATCATTGACCCGCCCACCTCTGTCAACCACCTCTCTGCCATCTATGCAGCGCGCTATTACTTTCTGCCACCCAACCAACAAAGGATCCTCCTATAGACAGATAACCATTCACACTCACGTTCACATCATGCATGTTTATGCAAAAGGAGACAAGATGTGAACCTAGAATGTGCCATCCACATTTATCATTATACTGCATCATCTATCTGTACTAAGCCTTGGACCAAATGTCTTGGGACTAACCCTTAGATCAAATGCCTTGGGTTTAAGGCTTAAACCAAATTAGTTTGGACCAATTAGAGCAAGGAAGACTGTACTAACTCTTAGCCCAAACAGGATTAACTGTTAAACCTAATAACATTTCATTGACCCTTGGACAAGGCTCCTTTGCCTGTAACTAATCAGTCACACTATTCGAATGTGTCCATAAAATAGATTCATTCATACTTATGATATGACATTGATTTATTTTTTGTGTGTCTCAGGAGTAAACTTTAATTTATTCCCTTTAAATTTCACCCTCAAACCTATATTGATTGCCCTTGATTAATCTGCCAGGCATAGAGCAATGGCAGAGTTTTTTTTTTTAACCAAGATTTGCATTCTATGTGTTGTCTATCTGCTCAAGGCCTGTTGAGGCTTACAGTGACCTTGCAAATCATGATTTTGTAGCCACCCTTTTTTGTATGTGCTTGTTTGCCATGCTAAGCGTCATTGTCAAAGAACGAGGCGGTTCGAGGGAAAAGGTTATCTATTGTTCCCACGTTGTTGATAGAGCAGCACTCTGTGTCCCATAAAGCCCGCAGGTCGTTGCTAATATCCTCTTCAATTAGCTCATGGTCGTCGCGGATGGAAACTCACAAAAATGTACCTACATCACAGGCTCAGCTGGAAAAACACAGAAGTGATCGATACAAACAAACAGCATGAAGTTGACCTTTTCCCCCGCACTGTCATGAGGCATTCATAGCACCGTTTGTATTCCGATGATGTTATACCCAGAGGAAATGCACAACGTCTTACCACTGCTATTCAGACCAGGTTATCAGAGCTACAATTTACCGCCTGACAGCATTGCAATTGCAGCTGCCACCCGGCGGGTTGTAAATACGAGAGATTGTCCTCGGTTAGCCGGGATGCATGCAGATGAAGTTGTGTAACCCATAGCATAAAAGCTCTTTAGAATAACGCAGTCATTTAAAAAACAAAACAAAAACAAACGTCTGCAGGAGGAGATCAATGGAACGACGCGATTAAATAAAAATGAAAACAAATTGCGCCTTTTTGGCTGAGAGTAATAATGGTATCATTTGAAAAGCTGAAACTTTTCTCAAATGGAGTTTGTCTGACTTTGTCTGAAATCATGTAACATTGGCCAGAATTTTTACATTTTGAAACCTGCAAAACGTAGTCACCAAATTTACTTTTTTGATATATCCCATATATGAGCCACACTGAAACGTTTAGTTTTTTTCCTGAAAAATATGGAGACATACATGTATGTTCAATGTAGTCACACATGAGTACGTCACAACTGAAACAACAATGGCAAACTAAACATTGCCATGCCGTAACATTTGAGTCATCTGAGAAAATGGAACTGTATGGAGTTGAGTATTGGTCAGTTCGGGGGGATTTTTTTGTTCATCCTTCCTTCCCTTAATATGTTGGTGATATTATTTGAAAAAAATAGAGATATTACTGTTGAATGAATATTAATAGTACACAGACCCATTTTTTTTGCAGTTTTATTACTCTGCAAGTTTTCAAAGCATACATCATTGTGAATGTTGCTTACAAAATGTGGCTCATATATTTTATGTAGGATTATGTCTTTTTAAAACAAACAAACATGAGTCTATAGAGTGGAAAAAACATGTTGCTCAGAGTTGAAAGCCAGTGACATTTTGCATCACTTTGCTGTTATTCTTAATCATATATGCATGGCTGCTTTATAAGGCTTTGCCTTTATGGCCAAATCAATAGCCACTTTTACATACTCAAAAACTCACCACATCTTGAAAGCGTGTTCATCCTGGTAGAACGTTACAGCATAGCACACTGAACTCGGCAACAAAATGTTTTAAAAATCAGTGCCCAAAGCCAATATCTCTTACCGTTGCCAGAGGGATAACACGGCATGGAAGTTTGCTGATTTTATTCTCTACATTCAGTTATTTTAAAATGTTCAGATAGACTGTCACAGTATCCATGGCAGGTCTTTGGGGAACAGGGCTGCTGAGTCCCAGTGGCTTAAAGGCGGAATACCGTCCAGTCATCAGTTTACCATGGATGCCAATACATTCCCTCCCAACCCGTCACGCTCTGACGGACTTCATGTTTGTCACATTCTGTCAAGGCAGATGAAAGCTGGACGCTGGGCAGCTTTGGAGCACGTTTTTTGCCCCTTCAGAGTCGAATTAAGCTCGCCTGCTGGGCCTGGCTCCAGAGTATGTGTCAGCGCAGGGGCTCGCATACTATCATCATCTTTCCCCTTCCTCTCATTCATACAGTTACTGCTGTGGCTCAATAAACATTTGATGCATCCATTTTTCTGTCATCAACTACTTGACTAAACCATCACTTATAAACCCAAAAATGCAAAAGAGCCTGTTATTCACATACATGCTGCAGAATGCGCTCGCTTGTCATCTATCTATCTATCTATCTATCTATCTATCTATCTATCTATCTACCTATCTATCTATCTATCTATCTATCTCATTTAAAAGGAAGAATTTACAGACAAAACCAAAGGTGCTAAAATCTTAAATTGATCAAACCAGCTGGTGCATATGCCGGTGTGTGATGGTGGAAGGCTTGATAAAATTAGATTTCCTTAATGAAATCAGTTGGCTGTGTGACCCTGTGTGTGTTTGTGTCCATATTTGAGACAGTCGTAGAGTAGTAAAACTGTCCTCTGATAATGCTGCCAGCTCTTCAATGTCGACTTTGCCATTGTGGATCACCGATGCGAAGAATTAGTTAGTTCTCTGGTGCCGCCGTTCACTTTTTTCCACTCCTTGAATCTGCATTCTCTGGTATATCGACCCGGCTTCAGCAACACCGCGCTTCCACAGTACACCCCCTCAAGCTGCGGGGTTAATGAGATGTGTAGGTGGTTGGAGAAAGGAGTGTTTCTGTGGGCGTCTCATCGCTGCTTGTGAAGATCTCGTACCTTCCTCTTGCTTCCTTACTCATCTCAGTAGTTGCACAGGGATGTGTATGTAGGTGTGACTTTGTAAGATAGCCAGCTTGTGTTTCCTCTGGTTATATGTAGATACTTTGAGTCTGTATCAAATCAACGTAATTCTTATGCGATGAAGCTTTGCATTGTCAGTCAGACCTGTTTTTACAAGGCCAGAACCATGAGATTATATGCAGAGGTTTGATATATTGACATATAGATTTCGTGACACTCTCACTGTAGCAGCAGAAATTCTAGATAATGATGTGATTCTTTATTAAGCCAGACAGTGCAGGTTTTGAAGATTTACGGTAGATTTATTTTAACCTGCACAGATTTGTGCCAGCTTTTATGGTCAATACCAGAGTATATGTATGCACACAGGATTGCACTGTGCATTGTTATTCCTCCTCCGGTGGTGGTAATTTCTGAGCGGCCCAAACAAAATCACAAATGACCGTTCGGCTCCCATTTTGCAGCGGCGATACCCTGTATAACAGCTTACACTCTTCTGGGAATACTTTCAATAAGATTTTGGAGTGTGCTTGTGATAATGAGCTTCTGTGAGGTGAAGTCAGATGTCAGTGATATTGTAACTTAAAGAGCCCTGCTCACAATCATAGTTTTCGTTCATTCAGAATGTGTAATTTCGGGTTGGAAACGACCTTTCGCAAATTATGCTCACAAAGTTGGAAGATGGCTGTTACTGTTTAGTTGAACGTTTGGACTCAATGTTTGACAAAATTACATATGGACATGCCTCATAGGAGTGACGGAAATGATAGTATGCTGACAGACTCGGGTGACACAGGTGTTCAAATATTTGGCCCTCACCTTAACCTCTCATATGCTCTCATGGTCCCTCCAGTATGAATCCCACGTCTGCTTGCATGTTGTTTAAATGAAAACAAAATTTAATTTAGGTGGGGTGTGATCAAGACAGGCACGAGCGGTGAATAGTGTGTACAAATGAGCAGAGGCAGAGGGCTTCAGGTGGCAGTTCTTTCCTTTCTTTTTATGCTTCAAAAGTGCAAAAACACAAAAAGTGCATTGTGCAAAAAAAGTACATTGGCAGAGGCTGCGTTAACACTGCAGCTCAATTCCGATTTTTTCACAAGTATGTTGATTTTTTCATGCAATGTGAACGGTACAATTCCGTTTTTTTTTTCACACCCCACCTGGGCCTCTTTGGTATGTGGATATAAATCGGATATGTATGCGACGCGTCTGCACTGTGAACGCTCATCCGCACGCATCCGATTCATACGTCATCAAAAGCCTGATATGCGCTCTGCACGGGCGGGAGAGAATGCTTGGAAGACTACCGACACGTCTGTGAATATATACAAAGCTGTTTTGAGGAACAGTGTTACATTTTTATTTGTCTTTAAATTTAATCACACGTGAATAATGAAGTTGACGTGTAGAAATTCAGCCCTGCAGACGGTTCATCACGAATGGCGATGACGCAACGTCATCTTTGGTAGACTTCTCAATGAAATGAGGAGGTCGAGGAATGTCCCCTCATTTCCCCCAAATATTTCTATTACCTCTTCCAACCTCGCTACTGTGGCGACATGAGATGAAAAAATAAGTCAGTCAATAAGTTTGTAAACAGCACATTCAAACTTGACGCACGAGAAAGCCGAACACAGCAGCCAACCAGGAGTGAGCGAGAAAACAATCCACCAACCAATGAATTTGCATAATGTATGCAGACAAGACACATGAATCTAACGCCTGAGACGTCTGCGAAAAGAGTCCACCAGTCCACCAATCTGTAGCGTGCTTTGGCAGAGCTAAATTTGCATATGAAACTGACAAAAGTCACTTGCCTCAGTGGCTTGGCTGGCGGTAAAACGTTGCGAGTCGGGACAATATTTACTTCCGTGAAAACCGCAAGATGACGTCGTCGTTTTGGGTGTACGTCACTCGACGTGTGCTCGCATCACGGGCGCGCTGCATTCACATTACATGTCGCATTTGTTTTTGTAATGTGAACGGTACATAAAAAGATCGGATTTCACAAAAAATCCAAATTGGGCATCACGCCCTGCAGTGTGTACGTAGCCGGAATGACTCTGGAGCATGGCTTCTCCAGCAGCAGTCCCTCCTACACTGATTTTACAGGTGCCTTAAATAGGGACAACACAATTCGATCAAACCATTAAACTTCACAGGTGTTAAATCATTAGCTCGTTAACTAACTTAAAATCCTTCAATGCAAAACTATAACCCACAACTATAGAAATACTAACAACTATTTCCCCAACTCGACCCTTCTAGACAATAAAAAACGTAAAACCATGTGATCAGTCCTTACACACTCCTTCACTTGGTCCAGCTCGCAATCTTTTAGCAGTGTCAGATCTACTCTAGACTCTTTTGACCCGACACCACCCTGGACACAAGAGCAGGTAAGTAAAAATAGTGCTGTCCAAGTTAAAGCCTTAACTGATGAATTAATCACAAAAAAAATATCGCATTAATCATGAATTAACGCAGATAAATTTTTACCAGATTATCCTTTAGCGTGACAGCGGATGGTAATTACATGCATTAAAGTAAAGCATTTAATAAATGTTTGCGTATCACATTTAGAATATTAAGTCATGTCAAAATATTGGGGTCATTTTTTTTCTATTTTAAATTATGCAAGTAATTAACTGATTAGAAAAAAGAGGAGGATGAGCGTGTGCACTCTCGTCGTCTCCACGACTCTGGATCGCTGGGTTCCAACTCCTGCGTTCGAGCACTCCTCTTGGATGGCCACGCAAGAGCGGCCAGCCCATGCAGTACATCCGCATTTTCTTTAAATGTGGAAATTGGATGGACGTTCAATTCTTTAATAAACATTTAAATAATACATCGGATTTATATAGCGCTTTTCTAGGATCGGTGCAGCGTCTGCTGTGATGGGGGGTCTGTATCGGTCCGTTGTGGTGAAGAAGGAGCAGAGCCGAAAGGCGAAGCTCTTGATTTACTGGTCGATCTATGTTCCTATTCTCACCTATGGTTTCGAGCTGTGGGTCGTGACCGAAAGAACAAGATCCCGGGTACAAGCAGCTGAAATGAGTTTCCTCTGCAGGGTGTCCAGCCACCAAGGGGCCTTACCTGAGAACGATAAAAATGTCCTGTCTTTGTCTGTCTCTAATATTTGTTTATTACATGCCTTTTTTGCTTAAAAAAATAAACATAGGATATAGATAAAATAAACTGTGATGATAAGCAGTGGCTGGTGTTTTTGTGTCACACAGTTAGTGACATAGAGTGTCTACGTCACTAACTGTGTGAGAATGTTTGACAGCTAACCATCTACCTTTCCCGTTAGTTAGCAAGAGTACTAAACAAATCAGACACCGTAATGGCATCAAAAAGAAGTTATCTCAGCGGCGCAAAAAAATGGAAGAAAAAAAAACTGGAGAAAAAAAACAGTCAAAGGAGAAACGTTGGCACTTGTTGGTGATGGATAGTAGGAGGCGAAATTTCATTTTATTTTATTTTCAGGAAGTTTGTTTGTTTTGCTAGCCATCTCGCTAGCCTCAGGCATTTATTTTATTATTTATAGATGTTAACCTTCCCTTGGCCAGCCCCTAGTTTAACTAGTGACACATTTGTAATTGGGCACAAGCTTTAAAAAGACACTGTACATCACAATTTTTAATATAAAAACTGATTAGATTTAATATTCTATATTACTGGAATATTATTGTAATAAAAAAAAGGAAAATTCACTCTATTTGCTTGATAACCTAAGGAGCTATTTTAAGTTAGTTTGTTTTCCTTATTGCACTTTAAAATGGAGTTTGTTTAGTCTAATCACTCAAAAGCTGTTTTATTTATTGATGTACTGTCAACTTAAGATGTTTAGTTTTAACTGTAGTCTGTTTTGTTCATAAAGTCTAATAGAATGTGCAATCTTAGGAGACCATCTAAAGGGTTAGGAATCTCTTCATTGTAGTTTTGGTAACTTAGGGGGCCCCCCAAACAGCATCTTGCCTAGGGCCCCCATGAAGCTAGAAACGGCTCTGCCTCGAGGCCCCCTAGGAAAGGTGTTCCGGGCATGTCCCACTGGAAGGAGGACCCGGGGACAAACCAGGACACGCTGGAGAGGCTGTGTCTCTCAGCTGGCCTGGGAATGCCTTGAGATCCCGCCTGAGGAGCTGGTTGAAGTGGCTGGTGAGAGGGAAGTCTGGGCTTCCCTGCTAAAGCTGCTGCCCCCGTGACTCGACCCCGGATAAGCAGTAGAAAATATATGGCTTGATGGACAGTATGTGTTGGTATCGTTGTTTAATAAGGCAAAACTATTTTTTTTTATCCGATTACACTTACTGAAACTTGGGTCTAATATGAACATTTTTCCTCTCTGGATTAATGTTTATAATCAAAGTTTGTATTGGTCAAAGCTGTCTTGTGTTGAGCCTCTGATTTGGTGACTTTAAAATTGAACAATTAGGAAGTGACCTAAAGCTCATGCTCTTTCCGGACACAAGAGCAACTGGTTGTGTTGAGTGTGTGCAATCGTGAGCACACCATACACCAAAAGAGCAGTAACCACAAACATGGCAATTTTGTCCTTGTGATGAGTGGGTTCTCTCACATTTATTAAAAATCTGTATTTATGTACCTCATGTTAAACTGTAAATATTGACAATCAACTCATATCACAACTCATTTTATCCCATCTAGGGCAGCTCCTTTAGTTATTATTCATATCCGTCATATAGTGATAAACTCATTGTGGGTGGGCTTACAGTTGGAGTCAGTCTTGTGTTAATATTTATTTATAGACGTTGTTGCATGCCTATGTGCCACATATACTAAATGGCAATGAGCCAACACCTGCATAAATATACCGTGTGATGATATGTGAAGGCATATAACAGGGATGCCAAACACTGGCTATTTCCCATGAACTACTGTAAAACCGCTACATCTTTTCATCTGGAACATTCTAGGCCTAAGGACCTACCTGATTTCTAGAAGGAAACCGGAGAAGTCCCCTCCTTGTAGCTGCTCCCAGTCGGCCTTGTCAGCCTCTGAGCACGCTGACTTGAAGTGCTGCTCGCAGGGCGCGCACCCCCCAGATTCAGCCCAGCCAGCCTCCAACCTTCCCCTGGTGAGTCAGGTGACACCTCAACATTTGTTAGGAAACAAATTGTCGAGAATTTGTTTTGTTGTTGTTGTTTTTACATTGCTTGAGGTACAATACTAAAGCTGCAAGTATTCTCACGGTCATTTTTGATACTGTATACGGTTTGCTTTTGCTTATGTGGGTGTTGCAGAAGCTTTAATAGTCTTTGCATAGACAATTCTCTTGCCTTAAGGGGGCTGAACAAGAAATAGATAGCCTATAGCCATTCCCATTACCATGTTCGTTTTGTGCAAGGTGGGAGCCAAAAGCAATTTTCCATGATTACCTCGGCAGCAGTCTTCATTAGAGTCCGTAAATGACTAAATCGTGAAAAATTGGCAACACGATTGCAGACGAAAGTGACCATTTTAAAGATTGGCAGGATCTGGGGGAATGGACATTATTCAAAATCAATAGGGTCCTTCCCGGGGCACAGAAAGTGTGCGGTGACAGGATGAGAGAGGTTGACAAGCAACGTGCCTTACAGACAACCCGTGGTTTATCTTTTGCGACCCATTTGCAGTTGTTTAAGGGTTTAGAATTACTGTAACATCTATGCTAATTTGTTAGACCGTTGGACACAGAAAAAGGAAGAAAATCTAACAGTGTATAAAATTGAAAGACTCCCTCACTTTTCACGGGTGCTACGTTCCACGCCCACACGCGATGGACGTGAAAAAAAAATGCTGTTTTATTTTTTGTTGGTATATTTTTGTGGGTTCTGCTTCTACTGAGCCATAATAAAGCTGCCACACAGTTCTCACCCTTCTAAATATAACAAGAAAAACAGCATCATAAATAAAGAAAATAGTAAATCCGGGAGGGGTGGGGGTGGCACGGGTGGGTGGCGAATTGAGCGGGGTAATAATCTATGAAAAATTTGCGAAATAGCGAGGTACAACCCAAGAAAAACAGAGTAATGTATGAATTTTGGACCCAAATACAAATCCGCGATATCGTGAAGTGAACCGCGAAGTAGCAAAGTAGTAGTAGTAGTATAACGGTCATTTCGTCTGAAGAAAGTCCGCCAGCTTTATGACAACATACAGTGGGATAAGAAACTCTATAGAATTAGCTACTATAATAAATTAACAATAATAACAAAAATTATGAAACAAAAGCAAAAACATTGTACATTGAAACAAATACTACTTTAAAACATAAAGTACGGACCAACAACCCATACAAGCAGAGCATACAACAATACACACATATATTCATTCTCTCAACTCTATGGGAACAATGAATATTAAAACAGTGAAATGTGGCATTGTATTACACTGAGGGCGCATCCTCCTCTTCTTGATGTTAATTATGCTGCATCTCTTCTGATAGACTTCAGTGCTGCACAGAGGCAGTCAGAGATGTCAATAATTGTACTCAAGTAAAAATACTCTTCTTACCATAGAATATAATAACTCAAGTAAAACTGAATCTAAGGAACTTTCAATATTTTTTTTTTTATTAAATCAGGACAAGAATGTCATATAGACAAAAATATAAAATAGGAATTTGCAAATTCAGATACTGTTCAACAATCATCATTTTAACCAAAACAATAATATTTAAATTTTACATAAAGTAACATATATTCATGTCATTCAAGAACCAAATAAATAGGTTGTGCAAGTAATAATAGATAATGAAATTAAATATTATTTTATAAATAGAAGAGAATAAAAGATGATAATAATAGATTAAAATAAAAATAAAACTACAAAAATAAAAATAAAACAATGTAACAATAAAAGAAGTGTTTGTTTATAACAAAAATACTCAAGTAAAAAAGCATAATTAAAACTACCTTGAAAAGTGCAATTTATCCAAAAAGTTACTTACAGTAAATAAATGTAATGAAGTAATTGTAACACATTACTAATCCCCTCTGGTGCTGCCAATCATTATACTGCACAACATGATACAACTCTAAATTCGGACTCACCTGTGTATGTAAAAAAACATTAAGAAAAACAACAACAATTGCTTGATAATCTGTGAAATAGTAGGGCCATGCATAATGAACCTCAATAAAGGGAGGGTTCACTGTCCATTATTTCCCTGGAGCAAATTATTTGCCGTTACAGAACGGATTATGTTCGACTTTGGCAGTTCCTCTGTATTTTGTGATATTAAAAATGAGCATGTTTATTGCTTTGAAAACAATCAGCGCAGGAGCTACTGTTATGGAAACTTATTTGTGCCAGCCATTGACAATATAATGAGCCTGAGCATGTCCCGCTCGTCTTCTTCATCTCCGCTTTCAAGAGGAATTTCTCATTTGCATTTTGAAAGCGCACAAATCTCCAAAAGGGATCTCAGAACCCTTGCACTTTAATATTCACTCCTGTGCTTGTGCGCACTCCCGCAGTGCCTCGTTTCAACTTTCTGACACACCAGTGTTCGCATGGCTGGATGGAAAAAAAAAGTTAGCAAAGCAGGTCGGAGGATGACGAGACTGGAGTCAGTAGGGGGCCCCTTATTTTAATGAGTTGAGGCATGCTGGGAGGAGTGAAGGGCCTTCTCAAGCCTTGATGACCGCTATCCCTTTATGGCAAGTTATCATTTTTAGGGCCCAATCTCAAGGATCACGCATGGAGACCTTCAAGTACCAACATCTGTATAAAAGTGCTCATACGCTGAATGAAGCTTTAATGCCGTGGATGCTGACATTTTCAGCCGAATACATCTGATGTCCATGTTTCTCTGCAAATGTAGTCTAAAAACAGACACGGAGAATGTGCAGAATATGCTGATGCAACAAATGTATGCCACCCGCAAATACTGTTTTCATCTCACTTTTCCCATCAGGAAAAAGAAGGCCAGTACTTGAAATCGGTGCCATTAAGCGCCAGGAAATTATATATATAAATAGGTCACAGTATTATATATTAATAATAATATAATATTATTATAAGAAAATTAGCAGTAGCTTCCTAAAATCAGACTTTACCATGATATGCTGTGTATAATCAAGTCTTTAGAAATTGTGTGATTTTTACATATTTGTGTTAGTCCTTATCAAACTTTTAAATTAATTTAAAAAACACTTAAAATATTACCCTCACTAAAAAAAAAATAACAATCCATGAGTCACATGGTCCACAAGAAGTTGGATCATTAAAATCGTCTGCAGGCAACGGAAAGACCAAAAGTAAGTTCGAGCAATGATTTTTCTCATATATTCCATGATATTCACCTGTGAGTGACGGAGTTCCTATTTTGGCTCAATCCTGTTGCCCAGATTACATTTGTTTTTTTGTTTTTTTTATACATTTTGTTCAATTATTTCATTTATTTTTTAAATCAAATTTCATTTTTGTTTTTGTTAGTGTCAACATGCTATTAGTATAAATGCCATGTGGCTATATACTGTAGTTAATTATTTGCAAATTATATGCTAAAAACTTCACTCCCGTTACATTTAGTCCTTTTACTCCGATGAGGATTTTTTAATTTTTTTTTTTTATAAATAGAACAATGACAGAAGCAAAATGTTGCCTGATTTGGGGTAATACACATTTGAGTTGTTCAATATATTACACGATATTTTCAGATTAAAAAAATATATATTACAAGATCATTACCAAAGGCACATGGCACTGATTGGTGGAATGGAACAAATACAGTAGTAACATCATCATTCATCAATTTTTTCATCTAAAAAATAGTGAATTTCCTCAAATATTTAATCCTACAGTAATAAAGGGTGTCTTCTCATTTTGTCCTTGGATGTATAACCCACAAGACATATAAACACCTCCCTTGAATCTACTTTTTTACTTGCCCTATTTAGAGGCTATCATGTTCACACACGGACATTAAAAACCAGGCAAGGCCGTTTGAAGCATGTTACTAACCAAAACAGCAGCACCTACCAAAGCATATACAGGTAAACAGTCTTGTCAGATGAACCGATCAAGTGTGGCAAAGATGAGTTTCCCGAGCCGTATTAAAAAAAGATCTCATTATGTGGAGAAGGCATTATATTCATTATTAAACATTCAGGAAGGTGTTACCCCAAACGTGAATAACAGCCTCCTTGCCTTTCCACTTCTACCTCCTTGCAGCCTCCGTGTCCGTCTTGCAGTGTCGTCCTCATACCAGGGGATGAAAAGGTGCTGGAGGAAGGTGACGTGAACCACGGCCGCCATGAAGACCACAAGACCAGTAATGGCAAGGTTAGACTGCTGGTTAGACTACTTATTGTGAACAAAACCTCAGAGCTCTCATTAGAATGTCTCTCCTTCAGGATACTTCAGGTTTAAAGAGTTTCCCTGGGGTGTCTGCGGGTTGCGGCCCAAAGGCTCTGAATGGCCTGCTGGGTCCCCAGCTGGAACCTTTGAACAACAGTCAAACATCGCTGTGTGAGATGCTGCAGGAGAAGGAGAAGAAGACGTGGGCCGGAGGGGCTTTGGGCATGGACCACTCGGCGCTCATCCCGCTGCGTTCCAAGAACTTCCGGGAGAGAAGTGACGCCCACTTTGTGGACGTCATTAAAGGGGACAGGTGAGGACAGCCAAAAATCATCCAAGGCTATTAAAGGAATGTATGTTATTACAGTCACTTTGCGCTCTACAGAGGGCACAATTGAGATCATTTGCAATGATTTGTCCTTCTTTGACAGCCTGATGAAGGACTATTTCTACAGACCGCCCATTAACAAGCTGTGCCTCACTTTCCTGGATAAGAGCCTGGAGTTGGCCTACCAGATAAGCTACCAAGAGGAGGTGCGTTTGTTGCGTTGCTAAGGTCGTCCCAAGACCCATGGCTATTATTAGATTGCTTTGACAAATGCTTGTCATTTAATCAGGGCTCTTTTGGGGGCAATTTTTGGTTGAGTGCTCCCCCACTGTACTGCATTCAGTTGCTGTAGCGGAGAGGTGTCAAACTCCTGCAGGTTTTGGAGGTTTCCCTTCTCCAACACAGCTATATATGATCAGCTCATCAGCAAGCTCTGCATAAGCCTGATAACGATCCTGCTGATTGGAATCAGCTTGTGTTGGAAGAGGAAAACCTCCAAAACCTGAGAACCAATTCTCATTTAAAAACATGACCTGGATGCCACAAGATTGCAGCTTTTTTCTAAAGCTTTCAACTCACTTCTACATATAGTTCCTTGGCAGTCCATCGTTCATGCCCCGACTATACACATTTTTGTATTAGTCATTTCATATGGCTTTTGTTAGCACAATATGGACTGCAATGCGCTTGCATGTGGGAAAGGAGAACTTCAGTTTCCAATTCAATACTCAGCTATTTATTGAAGCCCGGGAGATCAAATAAACATAAACTCACTTGGAGCACACACAAAAGCTTCTGTCAGCCACAGCTCTCACCCAAGCACTCACTCGCAGTCTGCAATACCACATGCCACCCCCACCAGGCCCCGCCTCTTAAAGGGATATGCATGTACACAAACACTACAATACGTACAGTATTTTGAACATACTGTTTAGATTTGGTGTCAAACTCATATTAGCTCAGGGGCCGCATGGAGGAAAATATATTACCAAGTGGGCAAGATTTGGTAAAATAATGGTATATAAATTAAAAACAATTGCCGTCCATTGTACGCAGATTTTCGCTGTTTGTGGGCCAGCCCTAAATTAGGAGCTCAACTGTAATCATATTGTTCCAAAAAATAACACAAATGCATACAGATCGCAGCAACACTTTGCCTGTATGAGTTCCAGACGTGTTAAATCTATCTGTTTTGCATGTATATTGTTCCCAGAATGCATTGTGTGGCGCATTTAATTAAGTTATAAAGACGTTAATCCTTGTCATATTATTTTTGTTATCAGTTATTGAATTTGTGTCGTATTTAACAGATTTATGTCAGTCTAAGATTTTTTAAAAATCTATTTTTAAACAAACCGTAACATTAAGTTGTGTTTAAAATAATGACATCCAGGACAAATTCCGTGTGCAAGCTACATTGGTCATCTGAGGACTGCTTGTGAAATTACGAATGTATTTGTTTTGATTGTGGCCGGCTGATTAATTGGTCCGACATTACACATTTTTTTACTTTACAAAATCGCCTCGGGGGCCGGATTAAACCCCTTTGCGGGCCTGATCCGGTCCGAGGGCCGTATGTTTGACTCCCTTTAGAACATACTTTTTTCTAAACATTTTATGCTTGTAATTGTGTGTGCGTGTGTGTGCGTGCGTGCGTGCGGGTGCGTGGGCGTGTGTGTGTTGAAATACATTTTGAGTTTTAAGAAAATGTATAAAGCTTTTGAACGCAAAAATAACATACATTTGGACTCAAATACACAACATTCGTTTTATTAGTCGCTCCAGTCCAGTGTGAATATCGACAATAAATATTTTTGGAATACTATATAAGCACCATATCCTCTTTCCAAAGCCAGACAGAGGTGGCCCTCTAAAAAAAGCAAAAAGGGCATTTAAAGACTTTTTTTTTTTAACATATTAACATGGTTAAAAATTTGTAATACTGTCAAGGTGTGTGTATGATTAGATAATTGATTTTGCGTTGTTGAAGGCATTCATTCAAAAACCAATGCACACCTTGGAAATCACTTGCAGCCCAACAGTTTGGGAGTCCTTAGTCTATTTTTTTGTCCCTGAAACAGAGTATGGCTTCATGCTTCATAGATGCACATGCATGTTTATATGCGTGTGGCTGTCCTTGGACTGATGAATCTTAATAGCTGTCTGTGCATGACACCCATTGTCTTTTTGGAATTCCATATTTTTAATCCCTGATTGTGTCCGAATTTTGCGTGTTTCTTCTGATTGTGTTTGTTTGTTCAGTGGGTTTGTGTCCTTTAACGCTCTCAAGACTGCGGCAGAGAAATATCCCGCAGGACATGAGAAGTGGAGAAATTTTATTGTGAGGCTGTGGTGCTCTCTACTGGTGTACTTCAGAAATGCACTTTTACAGCTTAAGTCCAATGTGTCAGTCTGCACAAACATTTAGCACTGACTTGATTTTCTAATAGGATTTCTGTGTTGTTCACTTAACAGGTGGAGGCCAAAGCATCGGTGCAAACCTTCGCCAGTCCAACGTTCAGTTCTTTCCTGGACAAGCTCTTGTGCTCTTTGGTATTTGTGGCTTTGTCACTGGCCTGTTTCCTTCGCTCCGTCATTCTCCAGCTGAGTCTACCCACTCCAGCTCTCATCGTGACCAGTGTGGCTGCCTTGCTGGAGGCCCTGGCTCTTTTGTTTGTTATACGGTGAGAAAACACAAGTGTAAAATATTACTAAGTGAGGAAATGGAAGAATGCAGATTCAATGCTTTCAGATTGATAGAGCTACATTGAAGGCTGAAGAACAGTTCTAAATCTCACTTGTAGTTGTAGGCAAAACAATTGTTACACTACAGCAAGAATCCAAAGTACAAACCCAATTCCAAAAAAGTTGTGACACTATAGAAATTGTGAATACAAACTGAATGCAATTATGTGGAAGTGCCAATTTTTTATATTTTATTCAGAATAGAACATAGAGAACAGGTCAAAAGTTTAAACTGAGAAAATGTATCATTTTAAGAGAAAACTATGTTGATTTTAAATTCCATGGTGTCAACAAATATCCAAAAAGTTGTGACAAAGCCATTTTCACCACTGTGAGGCATCCCCTCTTCTTACAACAGTCTGCAAACGTCTGGGGATCGAGGAGACAAGTTTCTCAAATTTCCATTCTTGTCTAACACGCGTCTCTCTATCTGTTCAACTGTCTTGGGCTTTCTTTGTTGCACCTTCACCTTTATGATGCGCCAAATGTGCTCTCGAAGTGAAAGAAGTGGACTGCAGGCTGGCCATTTCAATACCCGGCCGAATCCTTTTCCTACGCAACCATGATGTTGTAATTGGTGCTGCATGTGGTCTGGCATTAATCGTGTTGAGAAATGCAAGATCTTCTCTGAAAGTGATGATGCCTGGATGGGAGCATATGTTGTTCTCCAATCGGAATATACCTTTCCGCATTGGCACGGTGGATTGTGTTCACCCACAATGTTTTCTGGAAGTCTTTCTGAGCCCTTTCTGTGATTTCCCTTACAGCAAGCATTCCTGTTTGCTGTGCAGTGCCGTTTAGGGGTCCGAAGATCACGGGCATCCAGTATGATTTTTCGGCCTTGACCCTTACACACAGAGTTTGTTCCAGATTCTCTGAATCTTTGGATGATGTTATGCACTGTAGATGATGATTACTTCAACCTTTTAGCAATTTTTCGCCGGTAAACACCTTTCTGATATTTCTCCTCTATCTTTCTGCACAACATTGGAGGAATTGGTGATTCCATCTTGGCTTCTGAGAGACACTGCCACTCCGAGAAGCTCTTTTTATACTCCAATCAAGTTGCCAATGGACCTCATTAGTGGTAACTGGTCTTCCAGCTGTTTTTTTTTTTTTATAAGTGCAATTGACTTAGCCTCTTATTGCTACCTGTCCCAACTTTTTTGAGATTTGTTGGCACCATGAAATTTACAATCAACATATTTTTCCCTTAAAATGATAGTTTCTCAGTTTAAACTTTTGACCTGTCATCTATGTTCTATTCTGAACCAATTTTTTAAATTTGGCACTTCCACATAATTGCATTCAGTTTTTATTCACAATTTGTATAGTGTCCCAACTTTTTGGGAATTGGGTTTGTAGGTAGATAGGTAGGTACTCTATTTAGAGTAAATTTGACTTTATTTAGAGTGGGACCAAATAGTTTTAGAGTAGGCTAATATTTACACTTGGTAGAGAGTTAAATCAAGGACTGGGGAAAAAAATACGAAGTGACTCAAGGGTGAGGAACGAACTCACAACCTTCAGCTTGGAAGACTGCTACACTACCACCTGAGCTATGCCCCTCTTATTGTTTGCTTAACTCCAAAAAAGAGACCAAAAACAATGTTTTGGAATTAGGAAGATTCCAACTGACATGAGCAATATCTAACAAGCAGGAGCTGCGTGGCTCAGGGAGTAGATTGGTCTACCAAGCTGAAGGTCATGAGTTTGTTCCTCAACCCTTGAGTGACATTTATTATTTTCCAATTCTTTATTTTACTCTCTTCATAGTGTAAATATTACTCTAATAGATGAACAGGTAGATGGATGGACAAATAGATGTATGGATGGACAGATAGATATGGATAGATGGTTTACTGTGTCTGTTTTAGGACAATGCTGGAAAATAATGATGTGTAAGTCTCTTCCTTGTAAACTGTGATGTGCTTACCTTGCATTGTAAGCTTTTGGTAAATTACATGAAAATTAACTTTAATTATGTCTGTTCAGTGTAAACAAACATTTGTTGGGTTGTGGTGTGCTGGAACCCTGTTTATCAACTTAGAGCTTCAGAGGGAGTCAATTTCTTACTATGTGAATGACTGCTCAGCAATATTTTTGGCTTGTTTCTCGATGCAACATTGTGGAAATAAACAAACAAATGCAAAAAATAGAAAGATAAATGAATAAATACGTAGGTATGGGTGCAACGCATCCAATACACCTACAGTGGGGATTGGAAGTTTGGCCACCCCAGTTAAAAAAAATTACAAAATTTACTGTGCATAAACAAGCCAAAGAAAGATGGAATATTTTCTTATAACGTAAAAAAGAAAGTTTGATTTTATTTCCATAATTTACAAAAAAAAAATAATAATAATGACGTCTGCAAAAGTTTGGGCCCCCTGCAGAGTTTTTAGCGTGTACTGCCCACTTTGAAAAGCTGAGGCCTGACAATGTCATGGATTGTTGATACAATCATTGTCTGGAAAGACCAGGTGATGTAAATCCCCAAAAATTTAAATTCTCAGACGCATCTCGCTTTGCCCCAACATTCAGTGAAGACTAGGAAAAAACAATGTCAGGAAAAGCCTACATGAACAACTGAATATTGAAACAGAAAATAACTGATCCTCACAAAGCGGGAGAAGGCTATATATGCCAATATCCTCTGTCCGGAATGTAATCAAGAAATGACAGTCATCGGGAACAGTGTAAATCAAAGCAAGAACTGGAAGACAGAACAACTCACAGGATTCTGAGAAAAACAAGTCAAAACCCATGTTTGACTCCACGATCCCTCCATTGGAGCTGTGTATAAAGAGATACTTGTACTTATTCATAGAAAAGTCTTCAGAAGAAAACCCCATCCACGTCCTCCTCACTACAGACATGCCTGATGCATTTTGGAAACAAGTTCAGTGGATCGACTATAGTACCACTTTTTTCCTGGGTTGCCCAAACTTTTGATCGCCATCCATGTATGATGTTAAATTCTATACATCAGTGTTTATTGCTTCTCGTTCTTTACCTTCCCAGTATGGCGTTCTACCTGGACAGCGCTCTGAAGTGCACACGCACGCTGATGAAAGCCGTGTCGGGTTGGATGCCGCGCCACCTCATCGGCGCCGTCACGGTGTCCTTGCCCGCTCTAGCTGTCTTCTCGCACGTCACTTGCGATATGCATCACTCCATTCAGGTGGAGCATCACAGTGTTATCATTATTATTTTCTCCACTTGGCAGGTGCGTTGTCATCACAATTGTTCTGCCAAATTAAAATAATCATTCTGTGTTGTTTTTCCCCCACCTGCCTTCCAGTTCACAATGTTCATCTGCTGTGCTGTCATCATTGCTATCATTCAGTTCTGTAACTCTTGCCAGCTCTCCTACTGGATGCGCTCAAGCTTAGCAACTTTAGTTGGACTGGCACTTCTTTCTCTGCTCTTCACGTCTCCCTGCAGGTAGGACGTTAGGAAGTTAGCCAAAATTTCTAAAATGAATTGTCCACTGAGTTAGCAATTTACTAAATTGGGCCTGACCGTTAAGCGTTTTTGAGGCCGATTCCAATGTTTGGCAGAATGAAATTCCGATAACCGATTAATGAGCCCATCCATCCATTATCTGAACTGCTTATTCTTATGTGGCAGTCCTTGCTATCTTCGGGCAGTAGGCGGGGTTACACCCTGAACTGGATCCTAGTCAATCGCAGTGATTAATGGGTGGAATAATTAAAATATATATACAATGTATAACTTTATTTTGGGTTCCTTAACACTTAACGAACATTTGACTGTTTTACAATACTTTATCCTTTAATTTTTATTTTATTTTTTATTTGTTTAACTATACAACACTATACAAAATCTGCCATTTTTTTGTTGGGGGTGGCAAAATTCTAATATCAATATCTTCTGTCTTATGTTGCCATATGTAATTAAAAAACAAACAAAAAAAAACCTAATACCAGCCAATTAAATCGATCAGCTGATTAACTAGTCTAGCCTTAATCCTTAATATACAGTGCTGTTAACAGTACATGTTGTGACATTTTACTTTTATTTATTATACAGGGTTTCCTTGAAATACAAGTTTATTTGTTCCCGTGATCATGCTTGTATCTCAAATCGTCTTTATTAATCCTTTGTAGCTTCCCCAAAGAAACTAGTGCTGAACGATTTGGACATTTTGTATCTCGTTGTTGATATCTCAAAATCGATATGATATGACTATGGGTTCACTGAAAAGTAAGCATTTTTCTTAAACATAAAAAAAATATTATTTAAAGTGCAGTTTTCCTGGTTAGAATCACTATCGGTCATCAACGTTAGCATAAAGTCACCAATAAATAAAGTGAAATCAAAATTTGCTTTGCAGCTCTGCTGTAACAATAAATAAATAAATATATTGTGTATAATTTGTATGTACTGTATGTTTTATTTCCTCTAGGGTTGCTGCAAATCTTTTTTTCTGGTAAGTTTCCCCCCCACTCCTAATGATTAATTTTCACACATGGTGAGGTATTGGGTACCATGTCTGCCTTGTGTAGGTTCAAATCTCAGCTCAGGTCCTCCTGTGTGGAGTATGCATGTTCTTCCCATTTTTGCAAGGGCCTTCTCTGGCCACACCAGCTTCCTCCCACATTTTAAAATATGTTCATTGAAGACTCTAAATTGTTTATTGAATGTGAGTTTGAATGTTTGTCTATCTATAGCCCTGCAAGTGTCTGGCATATTGAAATTGCTCTACTTATTATTCTGACACTCCTGGTAACTGTTACCTTTTTGAGAGCCTTACCATACTCAAAAAGTCAAAATTTTGCAAACACTTATATCCTAGCAACAATATGTTTTAGAGCTTCCCCTGGAGCACATAAATGTGTCGTGTACATCACATCATCTGAAGCAGTTGAGAATCAATATTAAGCTAACAACAAGCAGAAAACAAAATACATCACCTTTACCCACCAGATATGCTGATTATTAAGTGTATTCTCTACGCGTGTTTTCTCAGTTGAATTTGCTGTTAACAAATTTTCAGAGGACAGAAAAATATTGACTCCTTCGAGGGCCAGTGCTCCTGCCCTGTGAGAATGAATCGGAACTCTGACTGGTTAAATAAAACTTTTACTTATTGTACATGTACTGGAAGCCAATCGGATGAATAGACTGTTTGGAATAAATTCATAACATTTTATGGAATACATTTGACAATTTAGGTTTAAATTGTAACGAGATTTTGTGGACAGCCCGTATACTGTACATTTTCTCTCCTGCAGGTCAGACAAGCCGAGCAACAGCAGCAATAGCTCAGCCCTCAAATACGAGATGCAGACTGATGGGGACGGTGAAGCCCACCCCAGAGACCTGCTGGGCCCCGAGGCCTGCGTGGCCTTTTTCCTCCTCCTCCTCCTCGTCTGGTTCCTCAACCGGGAATTCGAGGTGAGTTACCGCCTCCATTACCATGGCAACGTGGAGGCCGACCAGCACCGCATCAAAATCCAGAACATGAGGGATCAGGCCGACTGGCTGCTCCGCAACATCATCCCCATCCACGTGGCGGAGCAGCTAAAGGTCACGCAGAGCTACTCCAAGAACCACGACAATGTGGGCGTCATCTTCGCCAGCATCGTCAACTTCAGCGAGTTCTACGAAGAGAGCTACGAAGGCGGTAAGGAGTGCTACCGGGTCCTCAACGAGCTGATCGGCGACTTTGACGAGCTGCTGCGGATGCCCGCCTTTGCCAATATCGAAAAGATCAAGACCATCGGCGCCACGTACATGGCGGCGGCGGGCCTCAACGCTCAGCAGTGCGCCGACGCCGCCCATCCTCACGCTCACCTGCGCGCCCTCTTCGACTTTGCCCTGGAAATGATGCGCGTGGTGGACGACTTCAACAAGAACATGCTGGGCTTCGGCTTCAAGCTCCGTATCGGGTTTAACCACGGGCCCCTCACCGCCGGAGTCATCGGCACCACCAAGCTCCTGTACGACATCTGGGGAGACACGGTCAACATCGCCTCTCGCATGGACACCACGGGCGTGGAGTGCCGCGTCCAGGTCAGCGAGGAGAGCTACTGCGTGCTCAGCGGCATGGACTACGACTTCGACTACCGCGGCACCGTCAACGTCAAGGGCAAAGGACAGATGAAGACCTTCCTTTACCCCAAATGCGGCGACAGCGGCTCCGTGCCCCAATACCAGCTGTCCGTGTCCCCGGAGATCAGGGCGCAGGTGGACGGCAGCATCGGACGCTCGCCCACCGATGAAATCGCCAGCATGGTGCCAAGCACGGCGGCCAGCAGCAGCATGGTGCCCAGCGCCAGTGCCGGATCCTCTGCCAAAACGGGGCTTTGCCACGAGAGGGGCGAAGGGCTTCAATGGCGTCCCTCTGCGCAGGTCTGTCACGCCAGGCGCTCCGTGTCGCACAGCGGCCTGACGTCCGTGCACGTCAATAACTTGGAGGGACCGCCTTTGGTCGCCAATAGGAACCGGCTCGTCGTCTCGGTGGCGGTGAAGCCTGCCCAGAAGGACGGACACCAGGATTCCAACAGACTTTAAACATTTTCAAGGCTTTTATCAAGTGGGAAACCTTTTTCCTGTTTTTAGTAAGTCCACTGAAGACCGCATTCATGAAAAATACTGTGTATGTTTCAATTGCCTTCCGCTCCCCTCTTCCACCTGACAGTAGGGATTTGAAGTAAAACAGTGTAGAAAAACCCAAAGGTAAGCCTGTTTTTTGTTATGCTGGAAACTTGAGCGACTGACATTTTTATCGGCTTGTGCCAGGTCGAAGGAAGGATATAATGAACCGCATACTTGATTATCTCTACCTTTAATCTGTCTTCTTTTAAGTGCCTTTAGCATAAAATAACTTCTAGACTTAAGCCTTTTTTTCTGAAAACACTAAAAAGGGAACAAAAATGCTGTAGATGTATCACTGTTTTGGTTTCTAAGCCATCTTTTTTTTTTGGCGACCTTTTGCCTTTGATTAACAAACGACTAACCTTACAAGCGGAAAGTGCTACATGATTTATAGTTAAATGCTTTCCATGTTTGTCATGAAAACACCAAAGTTGTTTAAGAGACTTGTGGGGGCGAAGCTCCATGTTGAGTGTGCGTAACTGCATGTACAGTATACAAGGCGTGTGGGTGTGTCTTTACGTCTGTTGGGATTAGATCAGCCGTAAAGCTAAGGGATGGCTAGGAACCTTCTTTTATATCATGTAGTGTTTTTTTTCCCTAAGTAAGATGGCACTCTGTATCAGCTAATAAGCATGCTTGAAATGATCATTCAAAAAGGTGAGGCAGGAAGCTACTTTTAAACTGTTGAATGGATTTTTGGATTAGAGCGAAGCTCAACTGTCGAATAATTATTATTGCCATAAGACTTGAAATGTTCATGTGAATCTTCTGTCCTCTTACTGAGATCGTAGAAGCTAGATGCATTGAAAAAAAATTACATCACTGTTTTCACTGTAGTATTATTATTATTATTACTATATTGCAGCCCCAAAAGTAAAAGTTGCTATTTAATATATCAAAACTTTCCTGGAAACACATGCCTCAAAAGTCACTCAAAAACCTGGAAGTCAACAGAGTTCCATTCCTATGGCAGTGACGTACCGGATTGGTACTTAAATCACAGTCTATTTGTCTTTCTACTGTAATGACAAGTAACTGTGATATTCATGTAAACTATACAGTGGAACGCTTTATTCACAAGAGATAGGGACTAGGTCGGCCCGTGATAATTGAAAATCTACGTGTAATTGCTGGCCATTGAAATGCATTTGGGTGGGGTGGTAATGTAAACATAAAAAAATATTCATTTTTCAATTTATTTTCAATTTGTCACACCAAGTTTCATCCATCATTAGAGTCCTCCCCCCAATTGTGTGTGTTTTTTGTTTTTGTTTTTGTTTTTTACACTTGTATGACATTTAGTATAGTTTTAGATGGCCAGTGATGAGCACGTCTGCCTCACAGTTCTAATAATCTGTGTTTGCATCCCAGCTCCAGCCTTCCTTTGTGTTTGCAAAATAGAAACAAATGAAGGCCCAAAAAGATTCCACTGTGCTATATGAAGTTATGTTGATGAAATGGATTGTGTGCTCAGGGGCAAAACAATTGAACAGTTCAAATCAGACTGTCCTAAAATAAGTAAGCAGTACAAACCAAAATTATTGCTATTATAAAAATCACTTTTTTGCCCATTCGGCTGATTGAATTAAATTCATGTATCATTTGACATTATCCTATGTGATGCACATAATTTTGTATTGTCGTGGATATCTTGTGCCTTTAATTTTCCTGTCTGTATCAACATCAACTAAAGTATATTGAGTAATTGATGGATATTTTTTTTTTATGTATTTGAGTAGTGCCTTTTTAAAAAAAACAAGTTGTTGTAAACATACACTACACATTACAATAACAAGCCATTCAGCTGACTTGTTTGACGTTGTCTTTGTTTTCCCCCGCTTGCCTTATATTATGTCCTGTATTTCTGTAGGTTATAGTTTTGAGCACACTAGATGATGAATGGATGGATAATGCAAATTGGATCAAAGCAATTGTATGTTTATGAGCACACAATTCTCACCAAATGTGTATTTATTACTACAGTAAAGGTGTGCATTAGTAATGATCCAAGAATAAGTAGGCTGCTTAATAAGTTTCAGGTGAAGTGCATATTTTTTTACTAGTTTTGACACTTAAATTGATTTATTTTTATTAGATTTGATTCTGAATTACTGTAATTAACGTCATATAAGTGCTATAAGTGGATCATTAATACATTTTCTTGCTTCTTGCACTGTAAAGATTAAATTTAAGATATTTGTTGTTTGACGTAAGTGGCGTTCTGAGCCAGGAAAGTGGCATGCTGGGAAATATTGATGCCAAAGAGTGTCATTCCTGTCTTGTCTGCATTAAAAAAATAAAAGTTTCTCGCGTGTTTGATTGTGGTGAGCACGTTCATCATAACTTAACATAACTCACTCTAAATTCACTGTTTGCACATGGTTTTATGTAGCTTACGACTTTGTACTGCATAATATCTGAGTATTTTCTATTATTTATATTTGTGCATGTATTGAATAACAAAGAACTAGCTCATTTATCAATTTTGGAATATGATATAGTACGTGTGTACACTTTGCCTGCTTGTGTGTTAAATTGTGTTTGTGTTTTGAAAGGGACTCACTTATTAAGCTGTAATAATTTCTTGTAACATTTTTCTATATACTTGTCCTTTTTTGGGGAGTCTCAACTAGCCAAATAAAGACACTTCTAAATGGCGTAATTTTGTAAACCTTAGGCAGTGCGAATAGCATGCCACACTCATTTTTCAAGACTTGTTATTGTTGAATTGTTTTTTTGTTTTGTATAAAGCACATTAATGTGGTAGGCAAATTATTCAATTTCTTCGTTGTTGTTAAACGCTTTTACTATTCAACATGAGATGAATGAGATGTGAGAAATTAGTGAAGTTATTTTGCTATTCACTCCATACCAAAATACTAAAAAATAAAAAAAGAACTGCTTCCCTACTGTGAACATACATTTGTTCTGTAGTTGATAGTTTATAAACGTCTATTTAAAAAAAGAAAAGAAAAAAAAGATGTATTGTGGCTGCAAATCCAAGACTAGTTTATGTACTTGTGGTATGTACGCTTTTTTTTTTTTTTTAATGTTTAAATACCCACAGACACTCGCTTCTGTTGCAAGGGTACATCAGCAGTGCTAGTACAAATTTATTAATTTTTATTTTAAATATAATTTTTTTAAATATTGTCCTTGAACTGCAGACAGACAAAAAAATATTTTTCAAGAAATGACATTTTCTACATTTTTGAAATTTTAACTTTTTTGAATTTATTTATTATTATTGTTATTGTTATTAGTGAAATTGGTAGTTCTTAGGATTGCAATATGTCGTATGCCCAATGCCCATACGACATATAACTCCCAAATTCCAAGTTGTTAAAACCGTTTGTTTGCACAAAAAAAATAAATAACTAAAAAAAACTTTTTTTCTCATCCCCCCAGCTGTAAAGTGTATTCCAAAGGAAAGAAAAAGTGAGTGCCTATTTTTTTTTATATATACTAAAATTTAAATCAAGTTTAGAAAAGTTTTTGCACGCATTTTCGAAGAACGCATACCAGGAATACAATATTTTTACGGTCTTACGTCCACGTGACGCACGGTGGGACACAGGTTTACGTCATGACGTCATATGCACGCCCCCCTCCTCCCTTCCCCTCCTCCCCCACAGTCTAGCTGGGAAGAAAAAAAAAACTTTTTGTATCGTAGGAATCAACAGCCGCCATCTTGACGCGGCTCAGAATCGGGATTTCTGGGGGGGAATTAATTGTCAAAAAAACGACCGGAGCCACCCAGAGCGGACCCCAACCGGCATTTTGTTGGCCCAAATTGAAGCGCGGGTTCTTCCGGCGAGGATTAATGCAAACATGTGAGGGCTACTCTGGATTTTGTCGTGCCGAGAGCCCACCGTATATTTGATTTCCCTTTTAGCGAGCGGCGCTTCTCGCCGCCCGTCCGCCCCGAGCCGCCGTATTTTCCGGCGCGACAGCAACCGGAAAAATAATCTATCTCAAAGGAAATATTTTTCGATTTTTGCTCTTTTTATCCGAGCCAGAGGTGGATTTTAAAGGGGCTCGTTTCGACGGCGAAAAAAATGACTCCGTGCGGATGCATCGCCGGTGGTCGCCGTAGAAATGGCTTCGCGTTCGCTTCGTGTAATATTTCCTGATTGATTTTTATTTATTCCTCTCGACGCGAGAAAATTTTGGATGCAATTATTGGGGATAATTATGTGGGTGGTTAGATGTTGGATTATCATGGGGTGATCTCCGGTGGCGAAGCGTGGCGCTGTTGCCTTTCTTTTGAAACCTCCTCTCCCCGGGCAGCATTTTGCCACTCAAAGAAAAACAAAACGAAGCCAGTTCAATTGATTCCTTTTGACGCGCTGTCATAAGAGAGCGTACTTAGAATAAACGAAGCCTGGGACCACCCCTGGCTGGACACCCAGAATGGCTGACAATCTGCTGGATGTCGGACCTCCCACTGCAAAGCGACCCAAACTCAATTCACCTCTCTCGGCGTCGGACGACCCAGGTGAGCGCTTCTTGTCTTCATGTTTGATTTGTCACCAGGGTTAAGATGTCAGTGAGATGAGGCCAAGGTGCCGCAGTCAAGTCAAAAGACCACCCCTGTCTCTGTTATACTGAGGGATCGCCGGTCTTTATCTTCTGTGAGCTACTTTTGACGCAAAGTGACAAGTAATATACATTAACATGGCTCATTTCCATAGCACAAGTTAATAATCTTGTTTTGCACATAACACTCATCAAAAATACAAATCTGGGACAAATGTTGTGGAAAATAATTAATATACACAGTTTTATACACACTTTATGTGTAAGCGTTGGCGGCACGGTGGTTAACTGGTTAGTACGTTCGCCCCCCAGTGCAGAGGACGTGAGATCGAGTCCGGGCTTCGGTCTTCCTGGGTGGAATTTGTATGTTTTCCCCGTGCTTGCGTGTGTTTTTTTCCCGCGGGTACTCCGGTTTCAAAGACATGCATGACAGGTTAATTGAACACTCCAAATTGTCCATAGGTGTGATTGTGATTGTGGATAGTTGTTCGTCTCCGTGTGCCCTGCGATTGGCTGGAAACCAGTTCAGGGTATACCCCGCCTAGTGCCCAAAGACAGCTGGGATAAGCTCCAGCACCCCCACGACCCTTGACGACAAGCGGTTAAGAAAATGGATGGATGGCTGGTATCGGTATTTGGTATCAGTATCGGTGACGACTCGAGTTAAGTATGTATCGGTCTGAAACAAAGTGGTATGACCATGCACCATGATGTGCATGAATTCTGTAAATTCAACTGACTAACTTTCTTTCACAGGCAACATACTTTAAGTTAAGAGTTCCAATAAGACTATTACCATGTTAACGCATTCATTCATTAGAACAATTCTGCCATAACATTTCACAAGTGGCAAGTTTTTGCCAGGATTCAAAATAGGGGTGGGCGAATTGATATTAAATCGTGTGACGATTTGATGCAGGGCTCACGATCTGTCATTTGTGTGAAATCATTTAATCGTGATGCAAAGCATTTCAGGACAATTTGACCGTCAAATTCATCGTCCATAATGCAGCATCACGCCAAACGACAAAGATCAGGCGAAAATCGTATGCAATGTGTGCAAAGAGAGGATGAAGATAAGTTACGGCAACACTGCCAGGATTTTTCCTGGCCGGAATTACCAGGTTTTTTATTTTAAGGTATCGGTTAATACCAGTATCGGCCGCCCTCCTGTGGCCGTTTTATGATCAGGAATTAGAAATTAAATTAATTAATAGAAAGTTGCCATTAAATTTCATGCAGTTTTAAGGAAAAATAATAGGTATTTTTAAAAATCATCTGTCATTTTTGGGTGGGGAATTTTATGTACTAGTGGTATCGTATTTGGTATCAGTGTCGGTGACTACTCAAGAGTTGAGTATCGGTGTTGTGCCACAGTACCTACTCCCATCAAAAATGGTATCCCCTGCCATGGGATCTTATAACTTTTACCACAGTAAAGTAGAGATTCTTTGAAAGGTTCCTATTAAAGGTATTTAAACTTCAAACATCTGGAATAAAAAAGTTACAAAACCTTGTTTCTAAAACAGAAAAACACGTGTTCTCCATGTATTTATGAAAAACATACCTTGTACCAACGGCAGGGGGTCCATTTTTTTTTTTACGCCGGTAAGTACTTTGGCACAACACCTGGTTTAAACCAGGAAGACACAATCAGGTGCCCGTCAGCCGGCCAGCGTCATGACAAAAATACAAAATATATACAGACTACGAACATTTTACATCAACATTGAACCTTATCTACAGTTTCATATAGACCACCATTAATGAAATATTGCCGTTATGATGTTGCTATCTGCACGCGAAGCTCGCCGCGAGCTTTCATTCATTCTGAATAGAGAACTCAAATAGAACGTACCATCAGTCTCATTCATTTGGCCGCGAGGTTCTAGCTCTTATAGGGAGGCCTCCGAACCATCTTCCCCTTGGGAAAACCAAAGCTTCACAGCCTGCCTAGCATCATAACCAATCAATTCAGTGTTTCCCAACCAGGAGTATGTGAACACATTTCGATTCAAGCTCAGATGACTGATGAAAATAAAACTATACTATTATACTATGACTGCGAATATTATTCTTGTTCAGTGTTTGCCAGTTGTTTGAAGGGTATTAATGTAAAGTCACTCCAGTTTTTGGTGGCAAATGTTCCAATAATTATATGTAACAAAGGCAGGGTTACTCTTTATTTTTGATTCATTTACATACCAACCACGAGCGTTAAGGATAGAAGCCTAGTTATTAGATGAGGTATTGTAAATCTAAGTGACTAGATGCACCATTGATCGTAATTAGGTAAAATAGCAAAGTGATTTCACCCCCCATCATTCCTCTTGATATATGTCATCTTTTATGGATTGATAGAACACTCACATTTGTCATTTTTAACGTTTAATACATTGATGGACTTCTTTCTGTGTATGTTTGAAATGACCAATTGCATTTGAATGCACCTCGCGTCTTGCAAGAGACCCCAATGGTTACATTACCATTAGCGGCTAACTGCTAACGCTGGAGACTTATCATACAAGCCGTATCATACAATGACGGCGTTATTAACTAGCTGTTTCTTAGCGTCCTTAATTAGCAATTTAATATGATTTTGCAATGGTGTTGTGTTGAACTTGATCATCGAGAGGGAGCCCACCACACGGCAGGGGGCAATAAACAATCGGCCACGAAAGACCGTGGACCATAACGAGTCAAGTTAAGACTCCACGCCACCACACTCTTCGAGGGTTCATTTAAAAATAAAAGCGTTCCAAGGCATTGCATTGACGTCCATCTATTATAATTGGTAGCCTTTTATTTTGAAGTTGGCCTTAGCAGCAGCACCTAGTGGGCAGTGGCCAGCTTGACTCATCCTTGCACTTGCTCCAAACACGCGGCTCAAAAACCCGTTGCACTACTAAATAAAACATACAGAATTGCTCTTGCACCATGTGACCTGAAGGTTTTTTATTATTTTCTTTTGACCAGCAAACTCTGTGAAGTTGGCCGCATTTGTGGTAAATTGGTTGCAGTGTTGAGCCTTGTTGTCTAGTTGTCTCTTTCACCATCCGTCCGGTGTAACGCCACTTGGCTGCACTCTTCTCAGGCCTTCAACTGCCTTAATCGGAAATTTGAAGGAACGACGGCTACAATTTAGGAATGGTGGGGTGCCGCCGCTGAGTGAATACATTAGAACAAAAACGCTGGGGTACAAGCAGGATAAGTGCTTTAGTGATCTTTTGGGTTTTTTAATAGTTATGGAGGATATTAGAGTCAATTGAAGTGCTTATTCCACGTTTTTAAGAAAATTATCAGCGATGGCT
This sequence comes from Vanacampus margaritifer, assembly GCF_051991255.1. Taxonomy (NCBI): domain Eukaryota; kingdom Metazoa; phylum Chordata; class Actinopteri; order Syngnathiformes; family Syngnathidae; genus Vanacampus; species Vanacampus margaritifer. Next base: position 23,415,283 of record NC_135433.1, read on the forward strand.
GTTACAAATGCTGGTTTAAAAAAATCTAATAATCAATATCAAATAGATTTTCCTTTTTGAGCATGATATTGATTCATAAAACATGAATTGGTATTTTAATATCTCTTCCCCCATTAATTTATAAGAAAATTGAATTTTAACTCTTTCACTGCCAGACGTTTTCAGAAACGGGTTGTCCCCAGTGCCAGCTGATTTAAGCATTTTGACTGATCTTTCAAGGTCCACAGAAAATGTTGTGTTTGGACTATGGAAACACACATACTACCAAATCTTTCATCAGAAAAAAAAGTTTGTTTCTACCTTATTCCGTTCTTCAGTAATCAACAATAGAAAATGGTTACTTTCACCGAAATTCTCTGTTTTGAAACAAAAAGCGGAGAAAAAGAGCTTTTTGTGAAACGATGTTATTTCATGCACTCTAGTGAATTGTACACTTCTTTTTGTCCATGAATGATGCCACAAACACCTAAATAGTGCTTTACTTCTGTAAAACGCTTTCACCAACAACGAAAAAGTGTTTTTAGTTTGCAAAATACATTTATTTCCATTCAACAGTGTAACAATTTGACAAAACAATTTCGCTAACTATTTACAAATGTGTGCAACTGTGGTACTACTTACAATTATGGGGATGTTTCAAATACAGTTTTTCTTTTTATAACGCTCCCCTGCGCGCAAGGAGACGCAGCAGGACTCGCACAACAGATTAGTTTCACCTTCGCTTTGTGCGTTTCGCGTGCAAACGGCCTTTTTTTCCGGGGAATAGCAAGTAGCAGACTGTACCCACTACTCCGATGAATATGCATTGGACTCGGGGCACTCTTCGTCGTCCGATTGAACGTCGCGCTGAGCGTGCTCGGTTGTGCTCCGCGTTTTCCGGTGTTGGCATCGCTCGCCCGTGAACCTTTTATGACGTCGTCATAGCCGCCGCGTCAACGCTTCCAACTTCGCCGTCAACCTCGGAGTCACCATCATCATCATCGATGATGATCATCGTCGTCATCAATGTGCTCTTTATAGCGTTGGTCGATGCTTTTCGTCTTTGAAAAAAACGGCTCGACCGTGAGCTGCTTGCAAACCGGTCGCCATTATGGCTTCTTCAGCCAATGTCCCCTCAACACTCTAGCCCCGCCTCACGTCTTCTGCTGACACCCACCCAATCTTGTCAAAAGAGAGTCATCGCTGCCCTCTAGGGGCCAAAAATAGTCATTAGGCACAACAGACTTGCTGGAAACTTTCACCATAGATGCGGAAGGGTTCCCTCTACCCGTTTCAAATTCTTTTTAAAAAAGATTAGATGACGTCATTTAACGTCATTGGCAGCCCTCCGTAGGTTTTTACTTGACGTCTTTTAACGTCAGTGGCAGTGAAAGAGTTAAAGGCTCATGTTTTTTGTATCTTACTGTTTTTTTTAACTCTTTGACTGCCAAAAACGTTAAATAAGCTTTAGTAAAATCCTACGGAGGACTGCCAAAGACGTTAAAAGACGTTCACTATGTTTATTTATTTTTATTTTTTTGGGGAAACGGGTGGAGGAAAGCCTTGGCCAGCTGTGCTGAAAGTATCAAGCAGATCTAGTTAGTATAATGACTATTTTTGGCCCCTAGATGGCAGCGATGACTCTCTTTGGACACGATCGGGTAGGCGTCAGTAGTAGAAGACGTGAGGCGGAGCTAGAGTGTTGAGGGTAGAATGGCTGAGGAAGCGAAAATGGCGACCGGTTGCAAGCAGCTGACGCTTGAGCATTTTTTTCAAAGACGAAAAGCATCGACCAATGCCAAAGAGCACATTGATGATGACGATGATGATGATGGTGACTCCGAAGTTGACGGCGAAGTTGGAAGCGTTGACGCGGCGGCTATGATCACGTCATAAAGCCTCACCGGCTAGCGATGCTATCGCCGGAAAACGCGAAGCACAACCGAGCACTTCTGCACAGGCGGACGTTCAATCGGACGACGAAGAGTGCCCCGGGTCCAATGCATATTCATCGGAGGAGTGGGTACAGTCTGATCACGGAGAAGACACTGGTTATGGACTACGATGCCACCATGAATGGAGCGGATAAGATAGATCAGAACATCTCTTACCACCCGGTATAGGAACTGAAGGACATGAGGAAGCCAGACGTAACACCACCGAAATGTCAACGTATCATGATCCTGATAGTAGACTTGATGGCAACATGGCCAAACACACACTGCAGTATATACTTGCTATTCCCCAGAAAAAAAAAGCCGTCAAGAAAGTGTAGCGTCTGCACGCGAAGGGGCAATCGCAGTGAAACTAATCTGTTGTGCAAATCCTGCTGAGTCTCCTTGCAGGCAGGGGAGTGTTACAAAAAGAAAAACTGTATTTGAAACATCCACACAATTGTAAATAGTACCACATTTGCACACATTTGTAAGTAGTTTGCCAAATTGTTTTGTCAAATTGTTACGCTGTTGAATGTAAATCAACGTATTTTGCTATCAAAAAACACTTTTTCATTGTTGGTGGTAGTGTTTTACAGAAGTAAAGCACTGTTTAGGTGTTTGTGGCATCATTCATGGAAAAAAAAGGTGTCAAATTCACTAGAGTGCATGAAATAATATTGTTTCACAAAAAGCTTGATTTCTCCGTATTTTGTTTCAAAACAGAGCATTTGGGTGAAACTAACCATGTTCTATTGTTGATTACTGAAAAACGGAATACGGTAGAAACAAACTTTGTTTTCTGATGAAAGATGAGAGTTCAATCTTTCATTTGGTAGTATGTGTGTTTCCATAGTCCAAACACAAAATTTTCTGTGGACCTTGAAAGATCATATATATATATATATATATATATATATATATATATATATATATATATATATTATTAGGGGTGTGAATTGCCTAGTACCTTTCGATTCGTATCACGATTCATAGGTCACGATTCGATTCAATACCGATTAATCCCAATACGAATCCATAAATTGATTATTGCAATTTATTTTTTTAACTTAAATTTAGAAAATACTAATCAGTAAACCTGTACATGTACACTGTAAGATTTGTATGAAAATGTATTTATTTATCTGAAAATTCAGGCTTCAGTCACTGCATTTAACAAACAGGTTGCAGTCTGTTTCATGCTTGAACAGCACTGAAATAAAATATTACAGCTTAATGTTCCATTAATATAACATTCTTCCATGCTTAATGTGTGAATCCTAACCCCAAGTAAGACATTTTGTTGAATATTCTCATAAAAAATTGCAGTTTAAAAATCGATTCGACCGCATATCGAATCGATTCGAGAATTGCGCGCTGTAATATCGCGATATAATGCCGAATCGATTTTTTCTAACAGCCCTAATATATACGTTAGTTGATCAGGTTAAAACATCCTTGTCATCCTTTTTATATATATATATATATATATATATATATATATATGGCCCAGGGGGTAATCCACAGTTGTTTTGCATGACTCTGGGGCAATATAGTTATGTTTTGGTGCAGAAACAGACACAATACTCACATTTTCATCCTTCCTCAGGTTGCGACAGAGCTGCTTTCTTGCCAATGTTGCCAATGCTCGCTAGCATCACCATGCTGCTACCGGCAGATGTGAACAATGCTGTCATTGGTCTTTGAGCAATGTTGATTTGTGTAACCAATCATGTGTGTCATTGCCTGGCCGCATCAAGGATCGTGGGATTACTTTATGCAATTTGCATACGGCCATGTTTTTTTGCGTACGCACACCTACGCCTGGTATAGCGATATTCCCCAGTGCAATTTTGACAAAGTGGCCACAACAAAGTGGCCACAACAATGTGGCGTGCGTGGGGAATATTTACTTCACGCACCCTGCATTGATGAAAGACCTGACATATTGCACCATTCAGAATCTTTATTTACAATACTTTAATGATTTAACCAGTTACTGCCTTCGCAAAAAAAAAATATATTTGAAATTTGTTTATGGAGTTGATTCCCTTGATCTTTGAGAAGAATTGATGTTTATATCAATTGAATTCAAGCGGATCGAATCGGGAAAAATCACAATCGAATCGAACTGAGCCCTTAGTAGCCTGATGTGGTGTTTCAGTCTGAACACTATGGGCACTATGTAGAAGGAGCATGTAGGTCGGAGACAAAAAAGAAATAAGAGATGAAGAAGAGAGATAGATGGTGAGTCTTGTGGTATGCAAGTAGGAGTATGGATGCCATGTTTTATCATAGTAGTCAAAATAAATACAATACTTCTTCTCAGGACAGCTTCTCCGTCTTTCTCGCTTGTTAATCAATTCTCGTAATCGCTTCGTGAGGATGTCGGTACTTGCAACTTTTATACGCCGCCATGGAGGTGATCATTACTAACTTTAGGAGCAAAAGCGCGTTAATATGTAGTATTAGCCAGCCGAAGCTCGTTGCTATGCTAGTAGAACCAATCTCATCCCGACTTGAGTACCCGCTTGTAGCATCCCAGCGAAGCTTTTGGGGCTGCTCCCGCCGTTCAATTTTTGGGAAAACTCAAAAATCCTTGTTTTAATGAGGCTAAAAATGCACGTCATGTACACACGCAAACTGCTATGCGAAACAGATTATTTCAAGCCTTGTTTTGGCCGAAAGGTGCGGCGTACCCAGCAGGTGTTTTTTTTTCTTTTTTTTAAACAGTTATTAACTCTTTTACTGCCAAAGACGTTAAATGACGTTCTGCCATTTTCAGCTGTAGAAAGTTAATATTTTGTCCATAATAAATGTCATAACTTCATTATTTTTCACGTATAATTAATACCTTTAAAAAGTATTTTTTCCACTTGCTGTTGACTGAAGATGACTTCACCTGTGCTAAGGAAGAAGGTAACGACCAATCAATCCTGAGTTTGCTGACCATACCCAGATAACAGGTGAGTCCTGATTGGTCTTTACCTACTTCCTCTGTACAGGTGTTATCTACAGCCGACAGCAAGTGGATTTTTTTTTTTAAGGTATTAATTGTACATGAAAAATAAATAAGTTATGTGTGTTTCCATAGTCCAAACACAACATTTTCTGTGGACCTTGAAAGACCAGTCAAAATGCTTAAATCGGCTGGCACTGGCGACAACCCGTTTCTGAAAACGTCTGGCAGTCAAAGAGTTAATAATTACGGGTTTGTTGTTTTTCAAAGTAGTAGGATTTGTTCTTTGCATGTACCACTCTGTTTTCTATTAATTTTGATTGACTATAAGCGGTTCAAATCAAGGATGGACGGGTGGATGATTCACCATGATTCACTATGATTCACTGTTATGTGTTGTTCAGACTGCCACCTAGGGACAGCTGTGTGAAATAAGCATGTAAATGAACGCTTTTGTCTATCAAACAAGCGTTCTGTCACTTATTTTGTTTGCTGTAAGTGGCAATTGCCGATAGACACAATAAGGGAAAAAATGACACGATAATTATTTTTTTATCGTCTTCATGATATTGTCATATCGTCCAGCACTACTTGAATGTTTGAAACACTGTAACTGTCACTTTTTCTTGTTACATAGTTATTAGTGGTAGTATAAGTTGTGCATGGGAATTATCTCTCCAAATGATAAAATAAAATAAAAAATTAATAAAAAGTGTAGGGAGTTCCCAGTGTTGGCATCATTTTTTTTATAAAGTGGAAATTTAAATAAATCCATAAATTAAAGTTCCCTTTATCTCACTGAGTGACAAATGCATGTGAATTTAGTTAATTTTGGCTTAATGCAAAACACCATAGATGGGCTAACATAAATTAGCGTAGCGTCTGTAGACCTTCTGGTAAATAAACCTTCAAACACACATGGAGCAGCAGAACATGCAACTATAGACCTTTTGCATGTGACGTCACAGCCTTCATGGGAGCGCCCTCTCCTGGACAGCAAAATAACCACTTGCAGCTATTGGAACCGTTAAACCTCGCAAAGCGTATAGTCCAGTATATAATCGATTCAAGCCTGAGATTTAGCCAGCCAGGCTAAGGAGTCGGCCGGGCTCCTAACATAGGTTATTGAGGTTGCCTGACAATTTTCCAGGTAGCCCGACCCGATGATAAGAAATCTGATCCTTTTTTTCAAGTCTTAACGTCAAATATAACACATTTACAAGTACATGTACACACAGACACGCACACACACACATTTGTTTTACTATCTTTGTGGGGCCATCTCATTGACATAATGCATTTCCTAGCCCCTTCCCCTAACCCCAACCATCAAAAATGATTGCCTACGCCTATTCCTTGCCCTAAACTCAACCATGACCCAAGTCAAACCTAAACTCTAAAACCAAGTCTTGACCCTCAAAAAGAGGTTTAAACTTGTGGACGGGTGGGCCCCACAACTCTGTGAAATCCCAGAATGTTGGCCCTACTATGTAACAAAAACAAGACCACACACACTCTCACACACGCACACATTTTACTTGCAAACATACACTAACGAAGATCGTAACAGAGGTGTCAAATTATGTGTTTCAAATCATATAAATGAGCCAAATAATTACCGTCCACTCTAACTGCACATACACGGAATACGCTATTAGTTCCATATGAGTTCAATATAGACAAAGCATGACTCAAACAGACCCCTTATGATGAGTAAAAAATATTGGATCTTGGTTTCCCTTGCCTGGATGCGGGTCACCGGGGCCCCCCTCTGGAGCCAGGCCTGGAGGCGGGGCTCGAAGGCGAGCGTTTGGTGGCCAAGCCTTAACTCATGGGGCCCGGCCGGGCATAGCCCAAAAAGGCAACGTGGACCCCCAGCCCCCCACCCCCCCCCCACCCCCCTGGGCTCACCAACTTTAGCAGGGGCCAAAGGGGTTGGGTGCGTAGTGAGCTGGGTGGCGGCCAGAGGCGGGAACTTCAGTGGTCCGATCCCCGGCTACAGAAGCTAGCTCTTGGGACATGGAATGTCACCTCTCTGGCGGTGAAGGAGCCCGAATGTGTGAGGCAAAGAGAAATTCCGAGTACATATAGTCTGACTCTCCTCCACACATGGCTTGGGGTCTGGGACCAATCCTCTCGAGAGGGGTTTGACTTGGAGTTGCCCACAGTGAGAGGTGCAGAGCAGTTGTAGGCATACTTATTGCCCCCCCAACTTGGTGCCTCTATGTTGGGGTTCACCCCGTTAGACAAGAGGGTAGTCTCCCTCCGCCTTCAGGTGGGGGGGACGGGTTTTGACTGTGTTTGTGCATACGCACCAAACTGCAAACAGAGTACCCACCCTTTTTGGAGTGCTGGAGAGCGTTCCCTCTGGGGACTCCCCCGTTCTGCTGAGGGAATTCAACGCTCACGTGGGCAATGACATTGATACCTCGAGGGGCGTGATTGGGAGAGCCTGTGGGACTCCGGAGGCAACTGACAGGTACCGGCTGGCCAAGTGAAATGCCGCTTCGGCAATCACTGAGGCAAAAACTCAGACATGGGAGGAGTTCGGTGAGGCCATGGAAAACGACTTCCGGGCGGCTTCGAAGAAATTCTGGTCCACTATCCGGCGTCTCAGGAGAGGAAAGCAGTGTCTGGGGACTCTGAGGTGGACTCTCCTATCTCTGGGGTCGGAATCACTGAGGTGGTTGGAAAGCTCCTCGGTGGCAAGGCCCCAGGGATGGATGAGATCCGCCCAGAGTCCCTAAAGGCTCTGGATGTTGTGGGGCTGTCGTGGTTGACTACAACATCGCGTGGACATCGGGGACAGTGCCTCTGGATTGGCAGAACGTGGTGGTGGTCCCCCTTTTTAAGAGGGATCACATTCCTTAGCTTCCCTGGTAAGGTCTATGCAGGGGTTCTGGAGAGGAGGGTTTCTTCGGGAAGTCAAATCTCGGATTCAGGAGGAGCAGTGTGGTTTTCGTCCCAGTTGTGGAACAGAGCACCAGCTCTACACCCTCGAGGGTGCATGGGAGTTCGCCCAACCAGTCTACATGTGTTTTGTGGATTTGGAGAAGGCATTCGACCGTGTCACTCATGGAGTCTTGTGGGGGGTGCTTCGGGAGTACGGGCACCGTGCCCCCTGATACGGGCTGTTCAGTCCCTGTACAACCGGTGTCAGCGGTTGGTTCGCATTGCCGGCAGTAAGTCGTATTTGTTCTCAGTGAGGGTTGGACTCCTCCAAGGCTGCCCTTTGTCACTGATTGTGTTCATAACTATTATGGGCAGAATTTCTAGGTGCAGCAGTGGCGTTGATGGGTTCCAGTTTGGTGGCCTCAGTATTGCGTCTTTGCTTATTGCAGATGATACATCAGTTACATGATAAACAAGTCTTACTTTTTAGGTATCTTGTCCCCCTGGTGTGAGCGGATCTCATCCCGGCGACCCAGCCTTAGCAGGCTTTTTAAGCTTTTAAATCATCTCCAATGTAAGGGGATACGTACATGATATAGGTCATGCGGCCGGTGTGAATTCCGGCAAAGTCGGCAATTGTATTAAATTAGGGAACAGAGCAGGTGATAGAAGGTAAGGTAAGGGTCTGTTTCCAAACTAGCAATCTCCAATTTCTGTAAATACCGTGTTCTGTGCCGACAGGCGAACTTCAGTCGAACTAGTAGACGTCATGGCTATATGGGCAATAATAACTTATAAAACAGTCGCTAAGTCGCTTCGTGTCCCATCCGCTTCAATTTAACATTCATTCACTTCCACACGTCCACATTGGTGAAGTCACGTGATCACGTGACATAGGTGCAAAAGGTCTATACTAGGGATGCACTGAATTTTCGGCCACCGAAAATATTCGGCTGAAAATGACAAAAATAGGCATTGTTGGCATTCGGCTGAAATGAAAGTAAAGCCAAAAGATATGGCCAAAATGGGATGTTGTGGTGACGCAAGTAAAAAACAGTTGCAAGCGTAGCGTTCCTAAAGGGACGATCAAAACTCTTGAATGTGTTTCGTGAATGGCGAGAGCACAGCATGGGGGAGGGTGACTCTGCCGACCGCATGTTGTTTCTTTAGGAACGCTACGAGTCTTAACTTGCTTTCTTTATTGGCGTTTCACATTGCTCGGCAGAGAGTCACTACGCATGGAATGCGTTGCGACGTAAATAAATGCGTAAATAATGGCGGCGTACGTCCAAATAAAGTTTCTACAAAATGTATTAAACTGGAAATTATTATTTTTTTAAATAAATATCATTTTTTACTTGGCCCAAAGTGTAACTGCAGCATCTGTGTCAGGCTCGTTCATGGTGGGCGCGCGAGTACGTGCACGATCTTAAAGCGGCAGCCTTAGTTGACAAACGAAAACATGACTTCAAATGAGGTAAGAAATACTCTGCTCTTCCCCTCCTCAAATAAACTGTGGAGTGTGCAGGGTCCGCACACTCTACTATAAAGGGAATATAAAAGCTGATAGGTGCAATCAGAGTAAAACAGTCAGGGCTCTTCGTACTCATCTGGGCGTTGGTGAAGCATGCCTGATGTAGAAAAGCTTTAAAATTATCATTTTAAACGGCACAATGCACCTTTTAGGAGAGAGAAAAAAGTGTTTTCTTTCCCCTTTCTTCAACACTACCCCAACACCTTTTATATGGTGAGTGGAGCAGTGGTTAAACTAAGTAAAATATATAACCCCTTTTTTGGGAGGGCACATCTGTGAGTTACAAAACAAAACGAAATGCTACATTTGAAGAGCAAGAAAGCAAAATGTATTTAATCTTACCATATCCTGACTTTGGGTCTGGACTCGCACCAGGCTAGACTGGCGGCTTGGGCAGGATTGGCGATCCTTTGAAGGACGTCGAACCCCCCGGATTCAAAATCAAATCAAACTGAACTCTTGTGAATTGAAATCAGACCAATTCAGGAAATTAGAAACTATAACCAGACCTAATAGGACATGCGTATAAGTTCTTCCGTTTGATCACAAATGACAAGCGTATGTGAACTAAGCAATCACTTGGTAGCTAGCAACTAGCATGAGAAGCTAACCTAGCAATTTACATCTTTGCTCAGTGCTCCTTTTTTTCAAACCTCACAAATAGATTGATTCAAATGCACACAATCATTGACAAGAATAGCACAAAAATCTGATTAACATAGTCCTACTCAGCCACTGGGGAAAAACAGGAAATGAACGAACCAGAATTAAGTTGATAACACATTTGACCCAACCTTAAGAGAATCAACAATTCTCATCCACATGGCTATTGGCATCTCAGGTCAATGAAGTGCTCTTTACAGTGTTCAAGGTTAGCTTGAGACATGGCAGAAGATGAGCACATTTGATGTCTACCTCTAATTCTGACAAGTTTTCCAGCAGAGTGCTAAATACAAAGTCGAGAAAAACAGCGCAAAGATGAGAAAGTAGCCTAAGGGTCCGTGTCACCTGTCCAACCTGCACAACAACTTTGTGCATCACCTATATTAAAGGACACATTATGCAATTTTTTTTTTCACAATTTAAAAGGCTTGCATGTGTTTTAAAATATTTGTGGTGTGTGTTTTTCATAATAGATTCAAGAATTTTAGGACACCGTATTTCTCTTCTTGACATTCTTGTCAACTACTACTGTTTTGTGCAGCTATTTTTGACATTACAACAAGTGAATCAAAAGCACCAACATTACCTGCTTGCTCTACAACTTCAAGATTGTGTCGTCCACTTTTGGCCCTTTTTAAGACACACCAACATTGATGGTCTCAACTGGTTTCAACCAACGACTGTAGAAAAATTTGTGTCAAAGCATGCCGGACGAAAATGTGTCTTAACTTCTTTTCAAATACTGTAAATGACCAGGGCGGCGATTCAGTACAATGCTTGCACTAAGATTATATTAATTATATAAAATTCAGAGGCGACCACCTCCACCCAATTTGTTTGCCACCTCCAGCCCGAGCCACTGATATTACTCAAAACAGTGCTCCAGCTGTGTTGATTGAGCTCGGCAGCAACGCATTTTAACTGCAGTTGCAGTGTTGCGCCATTATGGAGGCGCTATATCAACAGCAGTTCACCGGAAAGACCTGAAGCAACAACCAAAGAAGAAACGGCTTTCTTTTTTTTTACTTTAATGTACCGAAGAAGAAACAAATCATGGAGCAACCGTTGCACACACCCATTTCCTGGTTGCGAGGCAGAGGTAGCGCGCTCCAGGCATCACCAAAGTTATAAAAACACAGTATATACAATAGTGTTGTCACGATACCAACATTTTGACTTCGATACTATGCCTGCTTAAAATACCTCGATATCGGTACTGAAACGGTACCTTGACAAAAATCTAAAACATCAGCAAAAGCAGCAAAATATATATATTTTTTTATTAATTCAAAAATATTAGGATGTATACATGTTAATTAATGGAAATGCTGTATATATGTATGTATATACTGTATGTGCTTTCATATTGCATGCCATATTCTTGTATTACTGTATTTGACTGCATTTGTTGTTGTCCGTTTTAAATATTAGTAATACTGTGGCACTCCTCCTATGACTCAATGTAATGTTGCTTGAGTGTGCGTGCATGTCTCTGCTCTTCTCCAATTCCCAATTAGTCTAATGTGTAATGAAATACTACAAACTGGGAACAAAATAATTCACACTCGACTTATTTTTTAAGGGAAGTGTCAAAAAATGTGTCACAACCTGTCGCTCTGTCAGTCATCTCGGCTTTTTCTATGTATAACTGTGATTTTCTACTGTGTGCCTGTTCATTGAACGCACCTCAAGTCCACTGCAGGTTCAGGAGTGATTGTTGCTTTTTTTTCTGCTTCTCCGTGAAAAAACATTTGCTCTTGTTACAAAACGTCATGTCAGTTAGCTTGCCGTGGCTGTCGGCCATGTAAAAAAAAAAAAAAAAAAAAAGTTCCATAGACACTTTGCGCGTGTCGTTCTTCTCAACGAGGGCTGCACTTAATTAGCGCTAGCGCGTGCAGTCTACAATGCGTAAAGCCTTAATTAGCTCGTTATACTCCTCAACAAGGAGTGCACGGCCAGCAAGCTCGTCAGTGTTCAGTGCGTGAAGCCATCTTCCTGAGCCCTCTCTCACACAAACTGAAAGAGGCGTGCCGCTTAAGGCGTTTTACGCATATCGGTAGACAAGCGGCCATGCGTGTATGTGTACCCGCCTTTAAAATAGAGTTGGCGGGCTCTCTCGTATTTATTTTTGGAAGTACCGGTGCTAAAAGAAATTTATACGAAGCCGTTTTTGACGCCCAAAAAATCGAGGTACAGTACTGGTATCCTGTGTAACACTAATATACAATAAACATAGTAATGTTTTACAACAACGCTGAACTATATTTACAATTTAATATGTACTAATGGATTAATTTTTTAAGGATTGTAGTTTAAAAAAAAATCGCGAAAAAAAAAAATCTTTGACTGCCAGATGTTTTCAGAAAAGGGATACTGTCAGTGCCAGCCGATTTAAGCATTTTGACTGATCTTTAAAGGTCCACAGAAAATGTTGTGTTTGGACTATGGAAACACACATACTACCAAATGAAAGATTGAACTCTCATCTTTCATCAGAAAGAATGTTTCTACCTTATTCTGTTTTTCAGTAATCAACAATAGAAAATGGTTAGTTTCACCCAAATGCTCTGTTTTGAAACAAAAAACGGAGAAATCAAGCTTTTTGTGAAACGATATTATTTCATGCACTCTAGTGAATTTGACACCTTTTTCTTTCCATGAATGATGCCACAAACACCTAAACAGTGCTTTACTTCTGTAAAACACTACCACCAACAATGAAAAAGTGTTTTTTGATAGCAAAATACGTTTATTTACATTCAACAGTGTAACAATTTGACAAAACAATTTCGCAAACTATTTACAAATGTGTGCAACTGTGGTACTATTTACAATTGTGTGGATGTTTCAAATACAGTTTTTATTTTTGTAACACTCCCCTGCGTGCAAGTAGACTCAGCAGGATTTGCACAACAGATTAGTTTCATGCGATGGCTCCTTCGCGTGCAGACGATACACTTTCTTGCCGACCTTTTTTTCCCGGGGAATAGCAAGTATATACTGCAGTGTGTGTTTGTTTGGCCATGTTGCCATCAAGTCTACTCTCAGGATCATGATACGGTGGTGTTACGTCTGGCTTCCTCATTGTCCTTCAGTTCCTCTACCGGGTGGTTGATCCATCTTATCCGCTCCATTCATGGTGGCATCGTAGTCCATAACCAGTGTCTTCTCCGTGATCAGACTGTACCCACTCCTCTGATGACCATGCATTGGATTCGGGGCACTCTTCGTCGTCCGATTGAATGTCCTCCTGAGCAGAAGTGCTCGGTTGTGCTCCGCGTTTTCCGGCGTTAGCATCGCTAGCCGGTGAGGCTTTATGACGTGATCATAGCCGCCGCGTCAATGCTTCCAACTTCGGCGTCAACCTCGGAGTCACCATCATCATCATCGTCGTCATCAATGTGCTCTTTAGCATTGGTCGATGCTTTTCGTCTTTGAAAAAAATGCTCAAGCGTGAGCTGCTTACAACCGGTCGCCATTATGGCTTCCTCAGCCATTGTCCCCTCAACACTCTAGCTCCGCCTCACGTCTTCTACTGACGCCTACCCAATCTTGTCCAAAGAGAGTCATCGCTGCCATCTAGGGGCCAGAAATAGGCATTATACTAACTAGATCTGCTTGATACTTTCAGCACAGCTGGCCAAGGCTTTCCTCCACCCGTTTCCCAAAAAAAACTTGGTGAATGTCTTTTAACGTCTTTGGCGCTCCTCCGTAGGATTTTACTAAACGTTATTTAACATTTTTGGTAGTCAAAGAGTTAATGACAACTTCGTAGTCATATAATTTCTCATTTCTACTCCCTGATTGTAAAATGCCTGCAGAAGGGCGGCCGATAATAGTATAGGTGCGAGTACCGATACATTAAAATAAGACTGGTATTGGCACCGATACCTAGTATCAGTAGTCACCCATCATAGTCAGGGTGATACCACCTCTGTCTCAATTTGAGCCAGGAAAAACCCTGGCAGACAGAGAGTGGGAAATTCGAACCCAAATCCACTCTAAAAACTATTGGCCAGAGGCTTGCAGGAGTACCCATTCTGGACAGCTAAAATGTTAATCTGCTAATTAGAAGATGTTTCGGTCACAAATGGTCAAATAAAAAGGCTATTGTAGATATATATTTGGGTAAATTCCTCCATAGGGCAGCTTTAAAAGTGGAATTTAATGCTCAGTAGCCCACTAAATATTCCCATACACACGTAAAAGCTTTCATGTGTTGTTGTGGTCCAATGTAGCAGGGTTTCATATGACACATGCGCTCCTCCCACTGGCCAGCATCTGTAAGGTACATGGTGGCTCGAGACATTGTCATACTCAGGGTTAGAGAATCCAGGTCCAGTAAGTAAAAACCCTAAAACAGTTTGGCTTTAGCCACACATGTTTCTACTCAACAGGTGGAGACGAGTTTGTTTGCCTGCCCTTTAATTAGAAGTACCTGTGGCTAAAACCAATCCGTGGCATCTGGACCTGGATTCCCCAACCCTGACCATACTGGCCCAGGGGGCACCTTTAATGTCGGACAATGCTATACTGTAGAGGGGCAACAATTAATTGACAACTAAGTGTTTTCAAATTAATCAACTATTTTGTTAATCGATTAATCATGTGGAGCAAGTGGCAGTGGTCGGGGTGAGCAGTGGCTTATTTGAGTAAGACAGAACAGTCTCACTTCCACAAGGCTAGATAAATTGGGTGAAAAGTGTGCTGTGCCTGAGTGAGCTTGTCACCACGGGGTGAGAAAATGGTCAAACATTCTCCGACACCAGCGCCGCATTATTGGCCGACATGCGTTCGAATTGCATTCAAGCGTTACGCGTCTCGACTTCCCCCGAGCATGGCAAAGGCGCTTCTCTGAATCTTCTAATGATGTTTCTGCTGATGTGGAACAGATTGCCTTGAGGAAGCGGTTGAAGACTGTGGATTACCAGTTTGCTTAACCGTTTTGCTTATTTCTGCAGGCCTTTTTGACATCAAGCCTACTCTATATCTGTCATTTCTCCCACATCCATTCACACCCTGGCCCAAAAATATCTAATACATTTAAATTTTTCAGATTAGTCTCTCTATAAAGCCTTATCCAAATGATTCTGTTCTGCGGTGGTCTCATTATGACCCAATTGTATCCTTTTTAAACGGCTGGAGTTTGTATTGGTGTTCAGTTTAATTCAATTTACTCGCCTTCAAACACTGGTTTGGCTTGATGCACCAGACAGTGCACAATCCCAGAGCTACGTCATCGTGTCACAAATATCACATCCATGCATCTCGTTTATAAAACGCCAAGTGACAAGGGTTCCTTTGCATCTTGCGGTAAAATAGCGGTTGAATGTGCGCACCGGGGACCTGTGGGCACTGTCCACAAGCGCTTATGTAATGGGAGCCTTAGCTCTGAAGTCGATGCTCGTCTGGCACCAGTTGATGTGGCAATTTTACAGGGGAAAAAATCTAAGCAACTCTAGCTCCAAGCCAGCACTGCCATTTACTCAGTGTGAAAAGAGCCATTACATGTGTGGGGGAAAAGGACACCACCACCACTTGTTGTCAGAGTAATCACCTTACCAAAAATCCAAACAAAAATTGGGGTCAAAATTGAGTCATGATTGTATTGCAATTTGCAAACAACTTTTTAACATGTTCTTAAATTCCAATTTTGAAACTATATATACTAGGGGTGTAAATTGCCTAGTACCTTTCATTCGTATCAAGATTCGATTCGATACCAATTAATCCCGATACGAATCTATAAATTGATTATTGCCATTTTTTTAAAACTCAAATTTAGAAAATACTAAGCAGTAAACTTGTACATGTACACTGTAAAATTTGTATGAAAATGTCTTGATTTATCTGAAAATTCAGGTTGCAGTCAGTTTCATGTTTGAACAGCACTGAAATAAAATATTAAGGCTTAATGTTCCATTAATATAACATTCTTCCATGCTTAATATGTGAATCTTAACCTTAAGTAAGATATTTTGTTGAATATTCCCATAAAAAATTGATGTTTAAAAATCAATTCGGCCGCATATTAAATAGATTCGAGAATTGCGCACTGTAATATTGGGATATATTGCCGAATCGATTTTTTCTAACACCCCTAATATATACGTTAGTTGATCAGGTTAAAACATCCTTGTCATCCTTGTACCTGCTACCTGAAGTTTGCTCATTTATGGCATAGTCTTACTAATCTACATTTTTCTCTTTAGATCTTGTGTCCCTGTTGGACCTGGAAAATAACCTTCCGAATGAGCTCATCCCCAATGGAGACCTATCCCAGATGGGTATGTCCTCTAACGGCGGCGCTGGAGGAGGACCAGGTCTCAACTCCAGCATCTCAGATGCCGCCGCCAAACACAAGCAGCTGTCAGAACTCTTGCGGCCGGGTAGCTCCTCCATCTTGGGAAGTTCTCTCAACTCTGGCAGTTCCCAACAGGGAGGCATGGTGGGTGGCCAGCTCGGAGTAGTGCTTGGGAAAAGCCCACTTGGGCAGGGCTCTCCAAATCATCCGTCTCCCCAGGGCCAGAAATTAGCCGTTGGTACGGGACAAGGCAATGGAGGCATGAGTTTCAATCAGGCCCTGTTGAACAGTGGGCAGGGACACGGGGTCTTGGGCACAAGCGGACAGGTGATGAATGGAGCTCTGGGACCAGCAGGCAGAGGAAGACCTGGCATGCAGTACCAGAGCCAAGGTATACCGGGGGCACCGGGAGGAAGCGTGCTGGCAGAGACACTCACCCAAGGAGGACCACAGTTGGGCGGTCACAACTCATTGACTCCTCAGCAAGCTGGACATGTGAATAAGGTGAGGAAGAAATAATTTCGCAATTTCAAACGCGGACTTAGCATGGCACAGTAGCACAATGATCATGCCTTGTTCAAGAACTGTTTTTTGCGCTGTGGTTTAATCTTTTTGAACAATCCACAAGTGTTCTTTTTTTTTTTCACCGTTTATCACAGCCTAGTATATGCTTCTCTTGCTCCTCTTGGTCTTAAGATAATGGAGCTGTAAATCAAGTTTAGAGACATTGGTAGGGGTGTTGCTGGTGTGGCGAGATGTGATCCAAAGCCAGGAAGTGGGAAAAGAGACATCCGAAGCGAAAGTCATGCTCTGGTGTGAAAGGGAGCGAAGCATCAGGCAAGCTGTGCTTGCTTTGGAAGGGGGAGGGGCAGGCTGCAGCCCAGCGCTCTGCTCAGTGGTCCTTCTCTGCTCCGTGTGTCCCCTCCCACATCTCTGTTTTGTATGGGACGGGCCTGCTTGTACTATGTAGTAACGCTGACAGCTGGCAGCCGGGCCAAAGTAACAACAGACAGATACTGAAAGCAATCAAAGGAAAAAATGATGCATGGGCACTAAGTCAGAGCTGTAACTATCTCTAGCCCTTTTTACGCTGCCTGTAAAATCCAACACAGAATGGTCAACTTTGCAGTTTTGCCAACTGAGGTTGTATCAAAGTAGTAGCTCTGAGTTTGTGGTTAATGCTAACGTTTTCAACCATAATTGGTATTTAAACAGTCCCCCTGCTCTTCATGCTGTTCACATTTTGGTATCATGAGACCAAGATGACACCTTGACAATTACAGCGGTCCCTCGTTACTTCGCGGATCACTTATAATAGATTCACTATACCGCATATTTGTATTTGGGTCCAAAATTCATTCATTATGGGGATTATCTTGGGTTGTGCCTTGATATGTCACAAGTTTTTCAGAGATTATTAGAGGTTAGAGAATCAGGAGAGTGGAATACTGTCAGACATTCCCACACCATGTTAATACTTGGGCGGGCCGTCCAAGTAAAATGGCCGCTGCCCAAAAAAATGTTAAAACTACAAAGCGCACTTCAATTTCTCTTATGTGTGCACCGAGTTCGGGAGAAGTTTTCCTTTCAGCCAAACTTCAGGGCAAATGTTGCTGCGCCAACGCATGTTTCTGATTGGCGGTCTGGTTCACGCTCGTTCTTGGTTGGCTGCTGGCCTGTGTGGGGACAGACGGGGGTGGTCGGCGAAGGCAGAAGATAATTGTCGCTGTATGTTTTCGAATGTGGAGATGGGCACAATTTAAACTGCAATTCATCAGTTACGCGGTTGTACATGGGAATAGAGCAGCCGCAAGATAATTCCACATCAATGAATCAATCCATGGTTCGAAAGGTGAGAAAGCAGGAAAACGTCGGGGCTTGCCATCATTCTGGGAGGATCCAACTGCTGAAGAAGCATTGAAGCGATCCACCAAAATAAACTGGGAGACCGTGCCGCGGTGTGTCAATGGATTGTGAATGCCTGTTAAATTGCACGGCAACGAATAACGTGAGTACCGTGAGCTAAATAGTTGAATTATAAAGTACAACTGAACTCACTATTTTACTTCAGTTGCCATTTTAAAACACATGGTGGAGTGCTTGTTACCGTATATGCTACCATTTGTTTTCAGCATGCATGCGCCAAGTATGGTACGGTGTGCTTGTTCCGGAGCTGCAGTTACCTACAGTTAGCCACCAGTAGATGTGCGCGTGTGTGTGCGTGGTGAGGACGTGTGTGAATTGGACAAAACAAGGCAAACTGTCAGTGCAAGATATGAAGTGTAAAATGACAAGATTCTATACCCCCCCAAACGATGATGACGTTTTCACCTGTTGCCGTGATTGGTAAATGGCCACATCGCCCAATCAGCTTGAAGTATTGTACTGATTGCACCGCCTTTCCCAAGCAAATCACAATTATCAATCTGGCTATTGCGAGGTTACCCTAACGGACCATCACTGTAAACTTCCAGCCCCGACTTACTAACTGGCCATTGTCAATTTTACTTGCACCTACGCTTTCTATTTACAGCAGCTGCAGTCTGCAATTAATTGTCTAAATACTTAAAGGGATACTTGACTCATTGAGACATTTTCAGCAGTAAAAGGTTAATATTTTAGCCAGAAATAATTAGATAACTTATTTATTTTTCATGTACAATTAATACCTTAAAAAAAAATCCACTTGCTATCGGCTGTAGATAACACCTGTACAGAGGAAGTAGGTAGAGACCAATCAGGACTCACCTGTTATCTGGGTATGGTCAGCAAACTCGGGATTGATTGGTCGTTACCTTCTTCCTTAGCACAGGTGAAGTCCTCTTCAGTCAACAGCAAGTGGAAAAATTACTTTTTAAAGGTATTAATTATACATGAAAAATAATGAAGTTATGACATTTATTATGGACAAAATATTAACTTTCTACAGCTGAAAATGGCTCAATGAGTCAAGTATCCTTTTAACTCTTTGACTGCCAGACGTTTTCAGAAACGGGATGTCGCCAGTGCCAGCCGATTTAAGCATTTTGACTGATCTTTCAAGGTCCACAGAAAATGTTGTGTTTGGACTATGGAAACACACATACTACCAAATGAAAGATTGAACTCTCATCTTTCATCAGCAAAAAAAGTTTGTTTCTACCTTATTCCGTTCTTCAGTAATCAACAATAGAAAATGTTTAGTTTCACCGAAATGCTCTGTTTTGAAACAAAAAGCGGAGAAAAAGAGCTTTTTGTGAAACGATGTTATTTCATGCACTCTAGTGAATTCTACATTTCTTTTTGTCCATGAATGATGCCACAAACACCTAAATAGTGCTTTACTTATGTAATACACCACCACCAACAATGAAAAAGTGTTTTTAGATTGCAAAATACGTTGATTTCCATTCAACAGTGTAACAATTTGACAAAACAATTTCGCAAACTATTTACAAATGTGTGCAACTGTGGTACTATTTACAATTATGTGGATGTTTCAAATACAGTTTTTCTTTTTGTAACACTGCCCTGCGTGCAAGGAGAGGGGGCAGGATTTGCACAACAGAGTAGTTTCACTTCGATTGTCCGTTTCGCGTGCAGACGTTACACTTTCTTGACGGCCTTTTTTCCCGGGGAATAGCAAGTAGCAGACTGTACCCACTCCTCCGATGAATATGCATTGGACTCGGGGCAATCTTCGTCGTCCGATTGAACGTCCGCCTGAGCGTGCTCGGTTGTGCTCCGCGTTTTCCGGTGTTAGCATCGCTAGCCCGTGAACCTTTATGACGTCTCGTCATAGCCGCCGCGTCAGCGCTTCCAACTTCGGCGTCAACCTCGGAGTCACCATCATCATCGTCATCATCAATGTGCTTTTTAGCGTTGGTCGATGCCTTTCGTCTTTGAAAACAATTCCCAAGCGTGAGCTGCTTGCAACCGGTCGCCATGTTCTCTTCCCTTCCCCAGCCATTGTCCCCTCTAGCTCCGCCTCACGTCTTCTACTGACGCCTACCCAATCTTGTCAAAAGAGAGTCATTGCTGCCATCTAGGGGCCAAAAATAGTTATTAGGCTAACTAGATCTGCTTGAAACTTTCACCACAGCTGGCCAAGGCTTTCCTCCACCCGTTTCCCCCCCAAAAAAAAAATTAAAAAAAAAATTAAACCTCCGTAGGTTTTTACTAAACGTCATTTTATGTTTTTGGCAGTCAAAGAGTTAATGGTTGACATATGAGCAAGTTATTTATTTTACTTAAGTTTCAAATTGGTCCTCAAAACCACTATGCAATGCATGGCATACGACAGTTGACGCGTGTGGTGGTTAGCATAGTCAGTGTTTCCCACAGATTTGAAATCTACTTGGGTGGGTGCACTTCATATTGTGCATTCTAGTGAATTTTCAGAGTAAAAATGTTGTTGTAACATTACTCAGTGACTCCATATTTTTTGCAATTTTATATTAACAACAATACAAATAAAATAAGGTTTTCATATTGGATTATAAGTGAAAAAAATTAGATCGGGACGGATCGGACATGAATACACAATCCCAAAGCACAAACTGCGAGCATAAAGTGCACAAAGTGATTTGCGGTGGTTAAAGAGAAAATATTGTGGGATAATTCTGGCCGAAATTGATCATGCTTACCTTACAGAGAAGAAAGCAAAACAATGAAAAACATCAGACACTTTTACTCATCCACAATCCATTCACATACCATGGCGTACCTTGTCCAGCTGGCGCTGCCTCCCAGTTTGTTTTGGTGGAGTGTGTTTGCCTTCTCTCATTGATCGCTCTAATGCTTCTTGAAACTTTAGCCCAGTTCCAATGACCAATTGGAGTTCTTTTGTTAATCCTCCCGGAATGATGGCAAGCCCCAACTTCGTTTTCTTGCTTCTTCCCCTTTCCGAACCATGAATTAATTGATGTGGAATTATCTTGCGACTGCTCTATTCCCACATACTGTACAACAGAGTAACTGATAGCTTGCAGTTTAAATTGTGCCTTGTAAGCAT